>NC_090937.1:425090761-425393792 GCF_040938575.1 Ambystoma mexicanum | reverse complement strand
TGTCCACTGAAGTCGGAGAACACCTGTTCAAACCTATTAAAGAATTCAGTGGTACCTTCAGTTTTTCCTTGGACACAGGCCGTAAGCTTGTCCCAAATAATCCTTTTTTCTGGAATTATAGTTTTCAATTTGGCAACTATTCTATCAGGTAAAGTGAGTATTACCTGGGGTGGTTTCTCACCAGCTGGTCGTTCCCCATCTATTCTAGTTAGATTTACCCATGTATCCCCTAACCCCGGCACATCATCCACCGTCCGTACCTGCTTCCATACATCAACAGGTAAAAGCACTGGAAACAATAAATCCATGTCACTTAAGGTGAACACGGAAGACTGCAAAACGGATTCTATTTCTTTATAAAACCCTGTCGGGTTCTTCCTAATATCAGCGACTGATTGTCTGATCGTGTTCACTTCCTGTCGAGAGAACGGGACGTGAACAAACTGTGATACGTAGTGTGCTGGGATATCCACCGCGGGAGCACCAGTCGCCGCGTTGGCGGGGATTTCTACTTTTGGGACAAGGGTCGGAGGGACCTCTCTCATAGGCAACTGAGATATAGGGACCTCCGACCGCTTACTGAGTAATAAGGCCAAATCAAGCGCTAAAGCAGCTGTGGAAGTGTCAGGCGAAAAAGCTCTTTTACAAATACCTAATAACTCTGTGGGGCAACCAACCTTCTTTCTTATACATTCTTCCTGCAAGTGCTGTACCATCACTTGAATTACCTTCCTTTGCATTTCTACCGTATATTGACTATATGTATCGTATACCTCATCCGGCGGTATTGATGAATCCGAGATCCATCGAACCGCATCTCTAGTACAGATCCGTACTTCCTCGGGTGCTGATCTGCGGCACGAAAGGAACCATTTCTGCATATATATCCTATCGTCCTCATCATCCTCATTTTGTAATCTTTCAAAATCCTGTCTAAACTCAAACAATCTATCAACAAGTCCATATACTTTCTGTTCGGTATCCCTTGAGAGTGCCAAAGCGTTCAGATCTCTCACCCCTTGTGGGAGATCCGAAGTCTGCAATCTACCCCACATTACACCTAAATGAATCCCCAGTCCTTCAATAAAAACGTTTTTCTCAGGCAAATCGTGCAAATTAGATAATGTTGAAAATACTTCAATTTGATCACCTTTTTCCATGCAATGTTTAGCCCAAGCAAATAGTTCCTGTTTCCTGCCCGCAGGAACAGTACTACGAGTCACTATCCCCGACCCTGCACCAGGATCTGATTTAATAAACACAGGACTCCCCGAAATCGAAAGTGTAGGTGAACCTAACATGGGTGCAGGGGAAAGAGGTAAAGTAACAGACGAAATAGACGGAGGAGCGACAACTAAGGAACTAGGGGTAGTAGGCTGTGTAAGAGGAGTAGGAATAACGATAGGAGCAATAGCAGGAATGGGAAGAGCGCCCACAACAGGAGCATACGGAGGTGGCGCTGAAGAGTCAGGCCTCCGTTCGTTTAATATTTTCTCAATAAACTCCTCGGACACATGGAAATCTTTAGAAGGGTAAATTTTCTGGACTCCGAGCGAAAAAGCTCTGTCCATTTTCTGGGTTTCATCTAATCGTTTTTCCTTGTCATATAACAATGCCTTTTCGGCATTCGTTTTATGACGTCGTGCATGTTTATCCCTACTTTTAAGCTGCTGTAATGCTTCCTTTTTCCAATTTTGTAACACATCAAAGGCTGCTGGCCTAGCCTTCTTCTTAAGCAAAATCGACTCTAAGTATTCAATACGGGGGATCTCAAAACTACCATTGATTGGCTACTGAAATTCGGAGGCATTTCTGGTCTGTCTGTGCCAAATGTCATTAAATACAATACTACCAATGCCATACTTACAGTACATAGTACACGCCGGCGACCCCTCCTGTGGTGCCGGACGGCTAAATTCCAAAGATTGTCGATCGCTGCGGAATAGAGCCCTAAAACAGCTAGACAATTTCCCAGGCATTTCTCAAAGAATTGGTGTTACCTGGTCCAATAATTGTGTCTGCAGATACAATACGCCAAATTCAAATTGTCAGGGTTAAATTAAGAGCCGGGTCACGACTACACCTGACCAAACCTAAGGAGGACCGTACGGTTTTCAAAGGACTTCAACTAACAAATTTTACCTGCGTTCAGTGGTTTCGGCAAATCTGCCCGCCTCGGATTTGGACCCTCGTCAAGATGCCGTGTCAGACCGCACGACTATCGCCCAAGGATCGGATCGTGCAGCGCTGCCGAGGTATCGCGTCTCGATCGGTCGGGCCCGCAGAATCACACCGTCCGATCCCGATTCGATAGTCTGCGTCAACCTTCAATGATCCGGCATCAATCTTGAGGGTCCCTATTCCGGCGCCAACTGTGGAAACAGAGAAATTGACATGAGGCCGGGAAGCCCAAATGGAAACACACCAACACAGGTTACAAAGGACCATATAAAGCGCTTTATTTCAAAGTTACAAAGTTACCAAGTTATCAAAGTCAATTGACATGCGAATAGCTATTCGGCCCTCTGACTAACACACGAACCTTCAACGTTAGGTTCGCACTGAAAGTGGGAGAGACCGATCATCGGGATGCTTGGGTTTTTATACATTTAGTACTGCATTGGCCAGCCCTCTTACAAGTTAACCATTTCTGGAACCATGGCTAGGGTTCGTAGCCAGGTCGAACATGCAATCTCCATATATTAGATCGGTTCCGCTGATACAGTTACATATTTACACCTAGGTTAAACAGAGGACAGGGTCTTAGTTCATGACCCTAACAAGTAGCCTGCGGACATATTATTCATTCACGTGTGCGGAGGTCACCATGGCCGAAGTCTTACTCGCAATGTCATTCGGCCTCCATTTTGTGATTCGGGGTGACTTCCACACTGCAAGAATACCTAAAATGGCGGCTAGATCCAAGATGGCAGCTTACACAATATATTAAGGTCAAGACCTTGCCGTGGAACCTATGTTCACAATATTCTTTAGACAGCTTGGCGTAGGCCAACATACATTTAAACAATGCGATTGGGGTCACAATATTATATCGATTTCCACAACTAGTCACGACTTCCACAATTGAAGCATGCAAACAAGAGACATTGGTAATATCAAAGGCCCTGGCAATCAAGGGGCATAAACTATATAAACAGAAATTGCTGCAATTTAAGGAAAAGGTGCATTATTTGGGTCACAATATGTAGGTAACTTGAAGCATAGCTAAATCAAGAGTAAATTCAATTATAACATTGCTAAAACTAGTAAGATGTAGCGATATGAGGCCCTGTTTCTGAAACATAGGGTATAGAGGTCAATGGGCAATGCACAATGTGTGCACAGTGAATCAACTACAAGAAACAGCTACAAGAAGTGAACAGCTGAACTCTTCCAATGGACAGATACAACAGAATAGGTATTTATGAAAATGAAGGACGCCTTAACATGTTTCCCAGCCCATGGCAACTCAATTATACAAAATCCATCTGTTCTGTTTTTCCATGACAAAGGCAGTTATGCATTAGTATTTCTAACTCAAAAAGATGGGGGCAAACACCAGCTGATTGCATTCTATTCTACAACACTTGATCCAGTAGTGGCAGGGATACCATTTAACATTCAGTTGGTTTTAGCAGTTCAGATGGCCATGTAAAGCTTAGAAAATACAGTGCTTGGATCACCCCACATGGTAAGAAAAATGCAGCATCTATCCGCATCTGCCCCTGGAGCAAATATGAACTAATGTTTTTGAGTTTGAGTTTATGACTACCTAGCCCCGCAGATGGAGTGGAAGAGGATTGTATTGAATTAACAAGTGTTCTTGCCAAACCTCAACCTGACTTACAATGAATACTATTATGAAATCCAGATGAAGAGCTTATAAATGGAATAGTAACCCAAAACCTGTGCGTTCAAAATAATCAAAGAGACCAAATGATCGCTGCACCATTCTGCAAAGGAAAACAAGGTTGATTATTTGCAAAAAGTTCTCAGACAGTACCGTGGATCCTAACTGACACGGAGCTCATCACGGCCCAAGAAGTTCCAAGTTATATAGTGGAAAAACACAAATCAGCATCCATAGGTTACAGTGTTTATACCACCACCCTCACTGGCTAACATCTATAGAACATGCTAATACCCTCCTATATTTCCTGCACCGATTAGCCACATATTATCTAAACCCATTCCCCTATTCACTTGGCCCGCTATGTTGTAACCATTAAATCCAGGTACAGGATTGGCTAATAAGTAAATTGATACAATAATAAATTGTGACTGTCAAGTAATGTGCATCCCTCCTATCCAGACATATTCAAAGTAAAACTGGTGAGGTCAACTCTGCTTTGATAAGACAATGGGCCTTCTCATTATACTAGATGCCACATTGCACACAAACAGCACCCAGACCTTGTACTGAATTTATTGGCATCACCTCTGCTCCTCCTATCCCACTTCATCCAATGTTCCGAAAATGTCTCCCCCATATATTTTTCAAATCCCAGGTGCCCAGTCATGACGTGACTAGGGCAACACTCTTGAGTCTGAATTTCAGGGATTTGTTTACTTTTGGGTCTACTTGTAATTGAGATGGGATGGCTGAAAAACATAACTCTTTGCACAACTCCTAAACACAGGCCCTAAAACACTGCCTTTTCTATAACTTCTGCAACCACCACCTTAATATATGTGTTCCTCCATCTGTGTTGTTATATGTGGGAATCTAATGTGTGACAAAACTAACTGCAACATGCACCTTCTGCTTTGCAAATCCCACCCCACACACACTGTTGTACTTGCTAATAGGTTTTTTTCAGCCTGAACCATCTTGCCTGGCTGGGACACTTTAAGTGCATCCCAACATTCCTACCTTTAATTAATACTCCATTAACTAACTCTGCTGCCTCGTTCCTTCTACAGTTATCATCTTTGGGTTCCCACACCCTACAGACATGACATAACCCCCCGGGCATTTTCTTCCAATTGCCTGTCATAAACAACAACCCCCTTCCCTTGCTAAATCAACCCAGTTTTCTACATTGTTCTCGAAGTCAGGTAGGGATGTGATCAAGGTACATGGGGATCCAAAATCCTGCTCTGCTCTCAACATCCTTGGTATTACAATCCCATACCATCTTTCAGTCTGGGTGTATTTGTGTTTTGAGAGAGGAGGAGCTCTACCCATTGTTACTGATACAATCATAGTCACGCTCTTCGGCAGGGTATTCGTGCAACATCTCAGGATCATCTGACATGGGCAAAATATCATGAGCAGAAAAACCCTGAAAGGAACCAATACATTTACGACTATGTCCAACAACAATAGGGACCACAAGAACATCGAATCGAACCAGTCATCAGCATTTACTCCTGCTTCTTTCTTCATGGTAATCTTCAAATTATGAAGGGCACCTATCGCATCGGTCAAGGACCCATTGTCTGTGTTATTTGGGGGGTGTACGTGCAACAAGACAAACCATTTTATAATACATGCCCCCTTCAATAGCTGTGAGCAAATCCAGAACACGTCTGGTCTAGAGGGTCATGAGCCTGATTGCCCATAATTCAGTCTTTATGGAATTAAGACCCTGCTCAATTTGGTCTACCAACTGGACCATCTCCCACCTGGTGATCTGCAGCCACTTGGCATTTGCTGCGGTCTGGATACCTTGCACCAGGAGGCAGGTAAAAAATGTTTCTGTTTTAGTAAACAATTTAAACTTGTGTGTGATCGCCTTCTGTTAGTCAGATGAGTCTTTGGACAAATAATTTGATTGTTACTGGTGACAAAGTCTTGTTAGCCGCTCAGTACACTTGTTGGGTGGGGGCTTACTAGTTTATGGGGGGGCACATTTATGACCATCCTATGGGTGTCAGGAACTGCCAGAACTGCTAAGTACAAGGTGGCCAGTGAACATACACCCCTCCATGATGACGTGAAGATTAGGTATGCATATTTTCCACACACCCAGCAGGCATCCATTACTGCTGATGTGCCTTCAGTCAGAAAAAGTTTGCAAAGTGCCTTGTTTCAATAAATGTTCATTCCTACAGGTATAATACCATTTCATCCGAAGCAAAACAAATAATCCACTGGCATCTGCACTTTTGCTGGCTTCTTACTTAACTTCATCCACTTCAATTTTGGCACATCATTTTCCAATGTCCTGCCACAGTTCTGATTGATGCATTCCACTACAATCTCCAAGAAACCCAGTAAGGCCCTTGTTGCCACCCATATATCATTGGAAAACAGCATTCCTTCTATTTCGAGCATTGGACATATTTTACAACAGGCTTGCTCATTATCTATCTCCATTATTACTGCTTGGACCATGTGTCCCTGGAAAATACTTCATACTCTGCAGAAGGACATGTGTACTTAACACTGGGCTGTAAGAGGGGTAGCATTTCTTGAGGTATAAACAACTTATGTGCACCAGTTGCGTTAGGTATCAGGGGGATGACATTTCTTTGAACACCTCATTAAAAAACTGAGTTCCATTATCAAATTTTAGAACCTCACATATTCCCCATTGAGGAAAAGCCGAGCATACTAGGAATGTAGCTGCTGATTCATCTACATGTTGTGTGCAAGGGCCAGCCTCAATCCCATAGGAAAATGTACAAACCACAACAATAAGGTAACTGTAATTACTAAACCTGTTTAACATGTCCATGTAATCAATGTGGAGTTCCCAAAAAGGTCCAGTTGGATGGGGCAATGTGCCATGCAATGTTCTGAGAGTTTGTCCTGTGTTGTAAAGATGACAAGCAGTAAAAATAGCCATAGATTTGTTAACATAGTCTTGCAGGTTGGGGGCAAACGAGTCCTCCACAATGTCCGCTACAATGTGATATTTTGAAATATGCACTGGGTAATGCAGTTGCTCGAGGGCAACCATGAGCAAATCCTGTGGCATTACTCCTTTACCTGTAGCGTGTTATCTCCATATAAAATCAGTCTGTGACAGTGAGCACCCTCTTTTAACCCACAGCTCTTTCTCTTACTTGAACACCTGGCCTTGTAGCTCAATTATGTGTGAGAGCGGCAGTGCAGTGTATGGGATTGCTAGTTGAACTGTTGATTAGCCACCTGGTGATATGTGGTGATGATGCAGTCATGCAAATATACTGCTTCTTATCTGTGGTTTTGTGTCTACTTGTAATTCAAATGGGATGTTCTTATCTGCTGCATCATTGCCAAGTTAGAAGGGTCTGTATTTTGGGTGTGGGTGGCATATTTAAGGTTGGGCGGGATAAGGAATGCATTTAGCACTCCAACAAGGCTGCATGCTGCACAGGCTTGCCATCTGACCTCCTACAGTGGTGGTCATGTATGCAGAGGCAGACTATATGTCACTAAGCATTCTTGGGATGCCTATAATGCCTCAAATAATCAATTAATGCAATCAGTTCCACTGCCTGTGTATTGGTAACCTCTTTTGCAGTACACCTTCATATTCCCCGTCCACAAGCCACACCACTGCTGCACCTATGTGTCTCTGGCCAGTCTACTGATTCATCGTTGATTACCCCTCAATGAAAGAGGACCTCCCTTTCTACATATGCATCCCTCATTGCTCATATTAAATCATCACCTGGACCTTAATATGTAACACAATCATTCACTTCCTCATCTTCCTGCACAGGTATTGCAATAAATGTGAGAATAACAGTTTCCCAAAAAAACAAGCTACCTATTGGTGTCACACACTTAGACTCTAGGTCTAGACAAGGATTTGGCACATCTTAGAAAAAATCTTGTGTTGAAGCAAATATCACAAGATATAACACATAGGCTAGTATTTTGCCATAAATATATTAAATTATATTCATCTTCATAAAATATTGAGCCCAGTGGGTCCAATTATTAAAAGAAAACACAGAACAATGGAGATCAATCACAATTCTGTTAGACAGCACAAAATATTCCTATAGAGATGATTATGTGAGTAAACTTGCTTCATCCTGTTACTATATCAAGAACACTATTATTTTTATCAAGGTGGTGTTAGTAATTACATAGGTGACTTTATCAACATGAATATTTTCATAGTGAAGATATTACTGAAGTCCCCAGTTGGTACAGTGTGTGGGCATAAGCCCATCTATACAAAGTGTCGACAGGATGGCTCTGTTTCCAGCCTTATAAGCACAAAAAACAACAACGTTTTTTTTAGCATTTATAGATGACTGTTGTCCATTCGGCCAATATAGGACCAAATAAGGCTTTCATCAGGACACGTTAGAGAGGTGTTTTTGACCCAGACCACGAGGTCTTCACAGTGGGTTTCGAATGTTGACTGGTATATCTCTACAAACAGACAAACAAATAGATTAAAAACTAGCTGTGTTCGAAATATCATTCATAAACATGCCTCATCACCATTTCTATGACCTGCCCTGTCTATTATTGATCATTGCGCACCCAAGAAGAGATTTATACGTGGTTTCCCACGTATGACTATGACAAAATTGAATTAAGTAAACTATTTTATGTAGTCTTTATTACCACTTTTGGAACATCTTAATGCGCATCAACATTTACTATTTTTGCATCATTCTATTTCTATTGATCATTTCATTATGACACGGTGTTTATTTTGATATATTTTTAGTACCTTATAATGTGGCTGAAGTTAAATAATCTTCAAAAAAAGTTGTTTCGAAGTTTTAGGATCCTTCCTGCATTTCTATAACAACGGAATATGTCAGGAACTTGCCTACCATGATTGAAATGGGAAAAGAAGAAAAAAGTGCATGTAATGCACGTGAGATGTGATGACGCTATTTCATACAACATCTAGAGGTGGAGACATATATATCTCTTCCTACCTTCCGTGAGCAGTAGATGCGCTGCCGTCGGCGAAGAGGTTTTATTTTACAAACTCCTTATGTGCCCCCGCTATCCTGCAGCACGGGGAGTTCCTCTAACGGCGTCTAAAACAGAGGTCATCATTCCTGCATCACGCCGATCGTTCATTAATTAACTCTTCGCCGACGGCAGCGCATCTACTGCTCACGGAAGGTAGGAAGAGTTATATATGTCTCCACCTCTAGATGTTGTATGAAATAGCGTCATCACATCTCACGTGCATTACATGCACTTTTTTCTTCTTTTCCCATTTCAATCATGGTAGGCAAGTTCCTGACATATTCCGTTGTTATAGAAATGCAGGAAGGATCCTAAAACTTCGAAACAACTTTTTTTGAAGATTATTTAACTTCAGCCACATTATAAGGTACTAAAAATATATCAAAATAAACACCGTGTCATAATGAAATGATCAATAGAAATAGAATGATGCAAAAATAGTAAATGTTGATGCGCATTAAGATGTTCCAAAAGTGGTAATAAAGACTACATAAAATAGTTTACTTAATTCAATTTTGTCATAGTCATACGTGGGAAACCACGTATAAATCTCTTCTTGGGTGCACAATGATCAATAATAGACAGGGCAGGTCATAGAAATGGTGATGAGGCATGTTTATGAATGATATTTCGAACACAGCTAGTTTTTAATCTATTTGTTTGTCTGTTTGTAGGGATATACCAGTCAACATTCGAAACCCACTGTGAAGACCTCGTGGTCTGGGTCAAAAACACCTCTCTAACGTGTCCTGATGAAAGCCTTATTTGGTCCTATATTGGCCGAATGGACAACAGTCATCTATAAATGCTAAAAAAAACGTTGTTGTTTTTTGTGCTTATAAGGCTGGAAACAGAGCCATCCTGTCGACACTTTGTATAGATGGGCTTATGCCCACACACTGTACCAACTGGGGACTTCAGTAATATCTTCACTATGAAAATATTCATGTTGATAAAGTCACCTATGTAATTACTAACACCACCTTGATAAAAATAATAGTGTTCTTGATATAGTAACAGGATGAAGCAAGTTTACTCACATAATCATCTCTATAGGAATATTTTGTGCTGTCTAACAGAATTGTGATTGATCTCCATTGTTCTGTGTTTTCTTTTAATAATTGGACCCACTGGGCTCAATATTTTATGAAGATGAATAAAATTTAATATATTTATGGTAAAATACTAGCCTATGTGTTATATCTTGTGATATTTGCTTCAACACAAGATTTTTTCTAAGATGTGCCAAATCCTTGTCTAGACCTAGAGTCTAAGTGTGTGACACCAATAGGTAGCTTGTTTTTTTGGGAAACTGTTATTCTCACTATGTTCTGACCACATCCCACAAGCCCCTATCAAAAAAGTGGTCTTTTGCTCATTAAATATCCCCACTTGCAATAAATGTGGCATGGTTCCCTGTGTGACACTGCACAATGTGAATGGACGGGCTTGACAAAATAACTGCATATGTAGAGGTCATTTGTGTGGTCAAAGTGGATTTGTATTGCTGAAGAATTGCAAATTCTGCATGTTCTACATATAGCATCACTGAGCAACCCATATTGATGGTTCTGCATTTTTCAATGGTAAAGTCTGCAGCATCCAGTGCCTGTTCACAAGGGAATTGACCTTGCATCACTGGATCTAACATGCCACTATTATATGCTAGGGGTTTGTGTCCCATGAATGTTTGCTGAACCAACACTTCGGGCATGACTTGATCATAAGAATGTGAATAAAATACAATTATTTTGTGTAATCCGGGATTGCTAGTAATGGTGCATTACTTATGGAATTTGAAAGTTCCTGGAAAAATGTAATAATTTCTCCATGTGAGTGTTCCTTTTCTTTTCTGTGTTTCCTTAAATCCTGCAGCAAAGGCCCTGTCTAACCAGAATAGTCGAAAACCCATGCCCTACAATAGTTACACAAAACCAAAAATTGTTGCATTTCCTTAACTGTGGTGTGTTCTGTACTGCAGCTGCCCTTTCTGTGGTTACTAATTTCCCTGCAGATGATATGATCTGCCCCAAATACACAGCATCCTTCTGAAATGTTTTCCTTATCCACTTTGTATCCTTTGTTTGCAAGCATTGTCAGCAGTGTTACTAAATCCACTCTACATATGTCTTCTGTTGTACTGCACACTAGGAGGTCATCTACATACTGAATGACAGTACTCTGTATGTGTATGTTACTCAGATCCATGTGGAGTACTCTTTTAAATTGCCAAGGTACTGACAGTCCTCTGAGGAAGTATGGTGCGTGAGAACCTTTGACGTGATAGGTAAACACAGTGAGGTATTGAGAATCAGGGTGCGTTGGAAAGTAGAAGGACACATTTTTCTAATCAATGACAGTGAAATGTGTGGTCTCAGTCGGTATACTACAAATGGTCGTGGCAGGAGTCGATACTACTGGGAACTCAGCTTCTACAATATCATTCAATGGGTGTAAGTTCTATATCATCCTCCAACTTTAACCTTTCGCTTTTTTGACAGGATATATTGCTGTGTTACATGGGAATTCTGAAGTTACTTTGATGCCCCGCTGCCATAGCGCCACAATTGTTTCATATATTCCCTCATCTGCTTCTCTCGACAATGGATATTTTTGTACTCTAGATAACACTGCTTCCTGCTTCAACTTGATGCATACTACTCCTATGCTTTTTAAGAGCACTACATCATAGGGGTTGTCAGTCCATAAAGTGCTGGGACCCTTATCAAGTCCTCATGTAGATATGCAGGCATAGATTTGGCAATATGTATAGGGAAAGGGATTTTTCTGTGCTGGATCATTATTTGACACAGATTATAAACCTCCATTATAATCTGACCATCATTATCAGCATCTTCAAACAGCTGTCTCTCTGACACATCACTCAGTGGTTGTGCTGGGTAAATACACAAAATGGTACGCCACTCATCTCCCTCTTCGTCAATCCCTATTAGCACTACCTTGTAGTCAGCAATCAGCACTCTGCACCCCCAAGTCTATAGTGATAATGGTAACAGGGGCCGGATCTTCGTGAACTGCTAGTCTAAACAAACATTCAGATGGTTTGTTTCTGATGTTCCACACCCTACACAGCAACATTCCTCTATTCCTTTAGTAGCACCATTACTGTACAATGCTTGTGTTATTGCCAGAATCCTAGCATGAAAAAATTCCTGGTGTGGAACACACTACCTCTCCTTCTGTGAATGAGATAAGCATGTTTAACTTGCTGAGCAGGTCCCTGTCTAACAGGTTCACTGGTGTTTCAGATTAAAACAATATCAGAGCCTACACCTCCTTAGCCAACACCTCCTTAGCCAACAACATCTTGATTGGTAATATGTTTTCTGTAAATGGAACCGATTTTATTGCCAGAGAGAACACCTGCATGTCCATTACCTGTCCTGATAAGGGGAAGCACCCTTTGTTAAAGCATGATTTAGTTGCAGCTGGATCCACCATAAAAGTAAAGGATGTGTTGCCGATCTCTGCACCTACCAGGGGTTCCTCTTCTGGGTCAGCAGTGATTAACAGGACCTGGCACTTCAGGGCTCTCTGTGGGCTGTCCTAATCTGAATATGTGTTTGACTCTGGAAATACGAAGTGGTTACCACCCACCACACTTGCCCCTTTATACTGCATCACTGTGCCATGCAGCAAAGTATTTTTGTCCCATTATTGGGTTGGCGGCTGTTGTGTCTGTTGCTGTGCATACAAAGGTGTGCTATTGGGCGCTGGGCATTGCATCTGTTTTGGTGTTGTGTCGCTTGATTTTGATAATGGGGCTATTGCCCCTGCTGGGGCTCCTGCGTAGGGAATATGCCATACAGGATGCTTTAAGGCATCATTCCGTACTGCTGTTGATGTTATCGGGCCGCTGGTCCACTGGGATAAGCAGGAGGATTATACAAATATGTGTGCCTGCCTCTAAATTCTTTTGGGAAAGGGCCCATTCTCCCACTTGACCAACACAGTCCTGGTCCCCAAATCTCTGACCCATGCCTCCAAATCCTCCTCTTTTACCCCTTCGACCTCTTCAAAATCCCTCTCTTCCTCATTGATAATCTCCCTGATAACCTCTTTTATCTGGATAGCCTTGCTCATTTCTTCTGCACTAACTTTGTTTCAGCCTTCTGGGTATTATCCACCACTTCCTTTTCCTACCTTTGCCTACAATGGTGTACTTTAATTGCCTGCATCTGTGTCCATCCCTTTGCTTCCATTCCCACTACTTTGTCCAAATCTCTCTTTACCCCCTTTAAGAGAATGTACTTCAACATAGGATTGCACATTCCTATATTCTTGTCCCATGATTCCCCTCTCTCTGCCCTCTACATCTCCTAAACTTGAAATATATATTGAGCTGATTCTTCATCTTCTTTATTTTTACGTGCCATGATTAACTGTATATCCGGTGTGTTGGGATAGGCTTATATCTGTGAGCGATGGCAGTACCTTCATCAAATTATTCATATCCATGTGTGGCCAGAGCATGTACAGTGTCCTTCTGGAAACTTTCAATAAAAATGGATGCTGTGTTCCCACCTTTTAAGCAGTTGATGTTCTCCCGTTCCCTTCCCCTTCACCTCCTCCATACAGCCAGGCCATGCTCTGAGTCTTGGACCACACAATCTCTCTACTCTTGGTGTCACCCTGGGTGGTATCTCTTCTCTCTGTTCCTTGTCTGTTCCCCAGTACTCCTCCCCGGACACTCCTGCATCTATATCTGATCTAATTGAATCACAATCTATACCATCTGCATGTTTTAATACCTCTTGATCAATCTCATCCTTTATCTCAGCTTGTACATCCCTTATCGTGGTACTGTCAATTTGAAATAAGATATAACCTGCTCTCCATTCATCAGTACAGGTTAGCGCTCTTCGCCCTTCTCCCTGTTCTAGAATTACTCATGCAAGCTCTGTCTCTGTCTTTGCAGCACTGTTTCTAAGTCTCTCCGTGCCTTGTTCTCAGTCTCCATCACTAATGTTTCCTGCGTGGCATTTACTGCTGAGCGCTGTGGACATTTTCATAGGTGACAGGGGCTCTCAGTTGTAGCGCTGCATGGAGCACATACTCAAGGTTAGTTATCCTTCAACTGCTTGCATGGGTTAACACACCAGTGGGGTTGGAGACACTGTGGGGTTTGTAGGTATATCAAATGATACAGGGGTTACACAAAATGTGGGGGACACAGTACACTGGTATTAAAAATGTTCTCACTGTAGGAAGGTCCGGGACATCATCAAAATCCTCAAACATTCTCCAAAGCTCAACAATGCCCTGCCTATTCTTCAACTTCCTCCCTTTATATTTGACAAATAAATAAGTATGAATATGGCTCAGCACATCCTTATTATTTGTTCCTTCTTCTGGATTGGGTGTTGTTAGGGAGAATTTTCATTTTACGGCTAATTTCCCTTACCTATAGAGTCCCCCAGCAGCTTTGCTGGATTTGAAGGGTTTGTTTTTTTCTCCTGCTAAGAGTGAGACTCTTTTCCCCATTCTTAGGTATTTTTGCTATGCGTGTTCTAGGCTATTTTGTGTTTAATGTCTATGGGGGTTTTCTCACCTGCATAGGAACCATCTTTATTCACATATGTTACACAGCACCCTCCGTGCAGTAAAAAAGGGGTGTCGTAGCGACCCCCAAACATAGACTCCATACCCTGGGACTGACTACTGTCTCCCAGGGCATGCAAAGTCCCCATTGACTTCACTAGTCAATTTTTGTGAACTAAACCCGTACAACCCATCTTACTATGGAGGTACTGGGAAGGGATAATAGTTTTTCCCTTATGTTCATTTTCGAGAGGGTACCGTACAGTCCCTCTCTCAAAAGTTTCTGGCTGGTGGCAGTGGTTACTACCGTAAATATTCGACCGCAAATATTTTCCTATGGGATTTTCCCATTCTTTGAGGCACCACATTTTTTGACAGCCTCTAACATACCGCCGGTGTATTTTAATATTAACTTTACTCCGATAGGTTTTATTTGCCAGAACTTTAATATAACTTCTTTCTCGTGTCTTTCTCTAAACTCCTAACCCAGGTTGGGGATCCTTTGTTCTTTTGGCAGGCATCTGCCGAGAAGCCCTCCTTTCGGCGCCACTGAGTCTGGGGTTGGTCCGTTGTGTGGGAGGGAGAGTAGGACCCCTGGACAGGGTTGCCTCAGCAACCAATGTCGCACTCTATCCTGATAGGCTGGAGGGTCTTCCGCCAAGATGACCACTCCACTGTGTGAGTGACAGCTATGCTGAATGAATGGGGATCTTTTTGCATAAAAACAGGGTCCTGAGGAGAAAGACGTCGCCACTGGAACAAAGAAGCCGAAGAGGAGAGAAGCCAAAGACACCTGCAACGACTGAACCACCGGTGAAGCCCTGCTGCAGCGTCTCATCACTTTTCTCCACACGTCGAGAGAAGATCTTCATTTGCAAGAGCTCTCTTCCCTTGAGCTGGTGGGGCCAACCAGTTTGCCAATCGCCTTCCCGGACCTGCCTTAGTCGAATCGCCAGTACCCTGTACTTGGAGGCCGGATAGCCAGGAACCAGTCCACCCGGACTGCGATTTAAAGGAGCGTACCTTTTATTCATCGGGCAGCACCGCGGCTGGGTTCATCCCTGGGTAGTGCAGTTACTCGAACCTTCCTCCATGACGAGAGCCTCTCTTCCTCTGCTGGATCCCCTGAACTGCAAGAACTAGCAGGAACAACCGCCACCGCAGGAGCCACTTCTTCATTTATAAGGTACATTGTTCCGCCAGGACGCCCTTTCTGTGTGGTAGTGCTAAAGGTGTTTTAAATCCTTTACCTACCTGTTGGGTTGGCCGCCCCTCTCTCTTAACATTGTCTTTCAACTTCTGCATCCACCTTTCAAATCGTTAACCAAAGAATTGACTGCGGCTACAAGAACATTTTGCTCCTGGACCCTTGCCCTGTACCACTGACTCTGGCACAGGCCTACTGACTCTGGCTAAATTTGTTAGAACTGCCTTCACTAGATTGCTTCTCAACTAGAACTGTGTTGGTGCACCTACTTCTTATAACCACCCCTTCCTTCCCACTTTTAAACCTTGTGAAGTGCCATTTTGCTCAGTTTTCATTTAAGTATTTGCTATACTGATGTACTGCCTTGCCTAAACTGGTTCACAAACTCATGGGAAGTATTGCTGGGGCCTGTAAGAAGACATTTCTATATGACTTGTGTTTCCCTCCCTTGTAAGAAATTGCTAGAGTGCCATTTGTGTTTGGTTTCCACTGTGCCGTTTTGCTCAGTTTTCACTCTTGCTCAAACTTGTCTACAATTTAACTAGGGAGTTGTGTATACTTTCTTTGACTGAATTTAACTTGCTTAAGAACTGTGATAAATGTGTTTTACTAGTAGTGTATAAAATAAATAGACATTCCTTTTTAATACAAAGCTTTTGTCAGTGTTTCCTTGTTCCAAAGTGCTGAAGTCCAATTGTGTAAACCCTGAATGCTGCTCATCTCCCTCTTGAGATAAGTCATCCACATATACCAACTAAATCTTTGTGGTACAGACTGATACCAAAGGGGATTTCTTGCTCTCACCTGTAGTCCTAATCTTCTGTAGTGCTCCCTAAGGGAAGTGCAGAGGATTCTGCCTAACAGGTGTATACATCCCTCTTCTTGTGTAGCGACCCACTCACAATGGTACTTCATTGGGCATCATCATGAGTTGGGCCTTACCGTTAAATGTGGTGGTAATTCTATTACCGCCACATTTAAGGGTTAGGCCAATCATGAGTCAGGCGGTAAATGCTGGAGGTAATAATGTCCTCTTACTACCTGATTTTTACCTTTTCAGTGCTATTACCGCTGGTGCAATTACCTCCAGTGGTAATAATGCCCCCCCAACCCCATTGGGTCCAACAGATCCAATGGGGAATGGGAACTTACTGCTGTACCACTACTCGTGATCCAGCACTTAAAGCGCCGGACTGAGTAGCGGTAACGCTATTTGCGCAGGTGGTATCTAGGTGGGATTAGCACCGGGATACTGCCAGACTCCTGATGTGGCCTGTCATTATTTCTCAGTACTGTATAAGCGTGGTACACATGATTCGAGTGGAATAAGGGTACTCATAATTACTTCTTATTATGCATTAGTAATCATTTGTATTTTCTAGAAACCAATCCAGTTGCACCAAGCTACCCTACCCTCCCAACACTGCCCATACTCAATGTTCCCCTTCCCTGTTCTTCCCACCACCCCACCACCCCACACACTTATTACAACACACCACTCAACACCCACCCCTCCACACTATACAAACTGCATAAACACCTTAAATCATAAAATAATAAAACACAATTTTATACACCCTGGTTTAAACCCTTACCTCAGACTCTTCTTCGAGGTGAGGGAATTTACTTCATTACATTCCCCTTTGCCAGGCAAAGGAATCCCAGGCCCACCATATAATCAACCTACACAACAAAATCACACTTGTTTACACAAGGGTTTAGACCTTTCCTCTATCCCTTGCCTCGGGTTGAAGGAATTTCCCCTCCTCACACTCTCTTTTGCCAAGTGGAGGGATCCCAGGTCCTTCACTTACTGGACCTCTGCTTTACTTGCAGCATTGCCTTTCCTCCCCAATGGAAGAAATCCTGTTTCTCTATCCCACTACACTGCCATCACATCACCTTGCCTCTCGAAGGAGGATATCCCTCTGGCCACCACTATATGTATAGAGAGAGATTTTTGTTCACAAAGAATTCAGTAAGAGCAATGATATACTTCCTCCCTAAAATCCATAAAGGTTTGAAGAGACTTCCCAGGAGACCCATTGTTATGTTGGTGGACTCATTCTATGAGAATGTTTTGCAAGTTGGCTGATGAGGTACCTTTACCATTTGTGTCCACTTTACCCTCATTTTTAAGAGACACAACAAATGTTTTGGGTAAAAGTGATGAGAAAGAGGACTATTTGTTTGCCACAATGGATGTGGTATCCTTGTTTACCTCCTTCCCACATAATACTGGTCTGAAAGCCTGTCAGTACTATATCAATACTAGATCACTCACCTTTTTAAACACACAGAAATGACTCTGGGCCTGATTGAATTGTGTCTAACGAACAATGGGCCTCATTACGAGTCCAGCGGTAGCCGTGCCGGTAAAACCGACAGGCTGCCGCCGGACTCATGGCAATTTACAGCCCCAGTGATTTGGTAATTCTGGAGCCGGAATTCTGTAAATCCCCATTCCCGTGGATTCCCATAGGACTCCATGGGAAAGGGGAAGTAGAAACACCGCACCGTGTGGTAATGGTGTTGTTGTTTCCGCTTCCCTCTGCGGTTGGAGGCATTACACCCGACAGGTCAGACCTGACGGGTGTAATGCCACACAGCCACAGAACTTGTAGTTAGCCCGTGTGGAAAACGGTGCCGGTACAGTTTTACCAGCACAGTTATATCTGGACCGGCTAACTTGTAATGAGGGCCAGTAGGCCTAATTACAACTCTGGCGGTAGCCATGCCGGTAAATTCGGCATGGTTGCCACCGGAGTTGCATTTTTTCTGGCACCCGCAAATGGGCAAGAACTGGGGCAAGCAGAGTTCGGCGGACCCAGTAATTGCTCATTTGCGGCTGCCGGCAACACCCGGGCAGACAGGCTCCCGCGACCACAACTGCTGTACCGGTATACTTACTGGACCCTAGTTCCCAGACCACCAGTGTCGTAATGAAGCCAATTGGGGGCCATTACAAGGTAGGAGGTAACCATGCCACTATTAGCGGCATGGCTACCCCCTTACCGGGTACCGGGTCTGGGTTCTTTGAATGAGGAATTACCAGGTCATTCAAACCTTGGAGGGCACGGTAATTCTTCATTGAAGGAACCTGGACCCGGTACATCCCAATTCCCATTTGAGCCCCCATAGGGCTCAATGGCAATGGGGAGCATGCTAACAACAAGCCTGTTAATAACAGGCCCGTTGTTAGCATTCTGGGCTGCTTGCGGGACCCGCTAAGGCTGCCTGGTAAAACCAGCCGTCCTTAGTGGGTCCCATGAGGAGACTCGTAATGAGGCGGTAAGGGGTTGACGGCTCCGGCACCTTTACCGGCACCATTAACCCCATACCGCCAAGGTCATAATGACCTCCAATGTTTTTTAGTTTGATGGCAAATATTATAGACAACTACAGGGCACTGCAATGGGTTTGACATTCGCTCAAATATATGCCAACTTAACAAAGGGGCAAGAATATCAGAGTTCGGGAGGATATCTCGCGCTCGCACCAGTACGTTTTTTATGAAACCTATTGTCACTGTTTCTAAAACTTCTCAGGATAGGTTCAAAAAAGTCTTCAAGTTACACAACGCTTGTCAATTCCATATATCTTTACCTTGGAAGATAAATTAAAATATATGGAATTGACAAGCGTTGTGTAACTTGGAGACTTTTTTGAACCTATCCTGAGAAGTTTTAGAAACAGTGACAATAGGTTTCATAAAAAACGTACTGGTGCGAGCGCGAGATATCCTCCCGAACTCTGATATTCTTGTTTACTTTGTACAAACTTTGTGGGAAGTTTGAGGGAGTGATATCACTTGCTGCCGACCCCATCTTTCTTATATATATATATTTTTTTTTTTTTGAAGTTCGAGAGTGGAAAATAGCGCACACAATTTGACAGCGATCCCACAACATTTGGTATTTAACAAAGGGGCATTTTGAAAAATGTATAGCATGGTCGGATGTCAACACAATACACTGACAAAATGATATTATGCTTTCAGTTTATAGACGATCTGTTTGTCATCTGGAAGGGGAAGGAAATTGAGTGGTTAGAATGTGTTAACATTTTAAAAGATAATACACTCAATCTGAAATTAACTGAGTTACATATCTGCAAAAAACTTTGTATTTTTGGATATGTTAGTCATGCAAGAACTAGGCAAAATAGAGCCTGACCTTTACAAAAAACCCACTGGTTTGAACACTCCCTTGCATGCCACTAGCAGCCATCCTAAGAGCCTCATTTGGGGCATAAATGTTTTAAGACTTTGCAGGAATTCTTCTACCTTATTAGAGACCAGACATACCTAAAGAAAGTGATTGAATAAGCATATCTAAAAGTTTGAAAGACATAAAGAGAGGGTCTCTTTGTAACCCAAAATCATAAAATAGAAAATGAGAAGGCGGTTAATGAGTCAAAGTTTATAATCACCTTATTCTATAGTCTTGAGGGTGTCAGAACCATCACGAATCGACATTGGCAGGTGCTAAAATGGGGTAAAAACATTGTGATGGTTCTGGCAAAAGAATCACAGTAGTACTTATAGATTATAAACCTCCTTCAACACACATTGAAAATCAAGGACAATATATCTGCAATGTTGTGTCATCCTCATGTTTGTAGCACAGTATGTAAACTCAGACTACATATATTACAACACATCCTTGCCATTGAGAACAATGTTCAGCCTTAATCCATGGCTAAACATTTCAGAGAAACACATGCAAGTGACCTAGTTGGTTTAGGTTGTGTAGTGCTTCTTTAAGTGGGTGGCTTGTAGAATGTTATGTATGTCATTGTGGAATGTTTATATGTAATCCTGGTGAGTTCCAGCTGAGTCAGTTGGAGGACCTGAGTGCCTAGGTGTTGGGGCACAAGTGTGTCCTATTAGTTCCAATCGTTATTACAACCTGATGTAACATGCAATAAAGCTTTCTGTGGAACTACAATAAAACGTATCAAGCAACTTCATTTAATTCGGCTGCATAGTATAAAGCAGCCACTTATAGTGGGAATAGAGAATTGTCACTGTGTCAACAGGAAACCAGAACAATACTAGATCTAGATACATGGTCAAAACATAGATGAAAAATGATATACTTTTATATAGGTTACAGGTTGATAGACACACATTTGGTATCCTACTGTGTGAACTCACTGTTATGCGAGTGAAGACATCTTGTACAATTGAATGATCCACCTACATTAATTGCTTATATGCATTTTGGTGTGGGTAGTTTTGGTGAGCTGTTTCATATTCAGTTATATTGGATGCATGTATGTATGTAAGTCAGGTTTGTCTTTCCAGAAGAATATGGTTACAGCCTATCCCAGTTTGTAAGAGCAGCCATTGTACTTTGAATAGCACCATGCACTTTAATAGGCATAACATATTTTATGATTTTTCTTGTACTATTTGCATGGGTCAGTAACAATATGTTGCCAATGACTTTGAAGCATGTTATGTTTTCTTTCATTTGCATATATGACCATTGACTTGAATGTTTTCACATTACGAAGTTGCTTGGTATGTTAATATGGTCTTGAAGAGAACCAGTCATCCTAAGTTTATAGCAGTATTCACTTTACTGACACGTTTTTATTCATGACTTTGCTGTTGGATTTGCTGATCAACCATGTATCATGCAGCTTGTAACATTTAATTTTTTTAATGTAATGCAACATTGTGAAAGCTTGTCAACACACTGACGTAAGACAACAGACCATTTCTTGATTTCTTGATTATGGCACTATGACTTTATTATCAAATGAAAAAATCATATGTATTTAATAATCATCTATTTATGCAGTATTCCTTTGGTGATTTGGGAGATTAGTGTGTGTGCATTTTATAATATGCATTTTATAACATGTGCATTTTATAATATGTATTATAACTCTTTGATGCATATTGTACAGCATGTTGTACTGCACATAATGACATCCAAATACGTGAGTGCGACATGATATTGGGATTTACATTGCAGTAGGATTTATCCTTGCATGATACATGAAACAACTAAACTCTTTTAAAAAAACATAGTGCAAAAAGTGCATCAAATGGGTGAAGTAACATGTGCTCAGATGGCCTACAGATTACCATCCTGTTGCTTCTTAACAACACCAGTCCAAACACTATCAAAGGACTAAGGTGTATGAGAAGGCAACCATAGAGAATGTATAACTGTATAGACAAACCATATGCACTGTAGCGAAACGTGTGATATGTTTTGCTTTAATTTTGTTAATCCAGGCTTGGTGATCCTCTAATAAAGTACTCGTGTACCAACTTTATGTTGATGCTATGTTGCTCCTTACAAATTGGAATGAGGCAGTGGAGTGCATGTGTATGATGCTTCTGCACCGTTTTTGTGGCTTAGAAATATATAATATATATATATATATATATATATATATATATATATATATATATATATATATATATATATCTATATATATATATAGATATATATATATATATATATATATATATATATATATATATATATATATATATATATATATATATATATACGATATACTGCCACATAATCTATTACAATCCACACACTCCCAGTCAACTCACTCAACTCACACTCTCCTCTCATTGTTTTCCCCTGCAAGGTGCACTTCAATATAGGCAGTCTCTTGAAGTCCTCCAATATGTGGTCCTATCAATGGTCTGCACAACTGGGAGTAGCACCCTGCTGCAAGTAGCAGGCAGGCCTTCTGGCAAAATGGTACCTATGAAACTCTTCAAGTCATGCACAGGGGACTGGTCACTGCAGATGGACGCTGCACCCCAGGCTGCGCAATTGGGACACCCCGAACCTATGGAGAGCCTGGGATTACATTGTGGCCACCATTAGTAACCCAAAACCTGTGCAGTAAAAATAATCCAAGAGACCAAATGATCACTGCACCCTTTTGCAAAGGAAAACAATGTTTGTTACATGCAAAAGGGACTCAGACCGTCCCATAGAACCGAAATGACACGGAACTTGTCACGCCCCAAGAAGTTACAGGCTATATAGTGGAAACCCACAAATCACCATACTGTGTAATCCCATTAACCTCATTGGCTACCACCTATAGAACATTCTAATACACCCTGTATACCCCGGACCGATTTGGCCACAACTTATCTAAACCCATTCCCCTATTCAAGTAGCCCACAACGTCATCACTATTAAATCCAAGTACGGGATTGGCTAATCAGTAAACTGATACAGTAATAAATCCTGACCAACATGTGATGTGCACCCTCCGATCCAGACATGTTCAAAGTAAAACTGGCAAGGCCAACACTGCTTTGATAAGAAAACGAGCCTACTCAGTATACCAGACACCACAGCACAAACAAGCTCCACCCCCAACCTTGTACTTAATATATTGGCATCACCTCTGCTCCTACTATCACAAGTCATGGAATGTTCCAGACATGGCTCCCGCCTTATCTCCTTCAGACCCCAGTTGCCCAGTAATGACATCACCACGGCACCTCTCTTGAGTCTGAATTTCAGGGATGTATTTGCTTTTGGTTATGTGTCTACTTGTAATTCAAATGGGATGATCGCTCCTTGGGTGAGGCCAATAGTGCTATATATCTTTGCCTGGCCTATTGGCATCACAAAACCTAACTCTCTATTCTCCACAATTTGTCCTTTGAGGGGCACATCCCTACCTGTCCTCCCCACAGCTAACATTCAGTTATCACCACATTCAGATCCTGCAGCGTGATTCAATTAGCGTGTATCTTTGTACTGCGGGTGCCTCTGACCTTGGCTTCTCTCCTGGGGTATTGAAAAGGCATTTGTCCTGGGACTGAGCTAAATGGGGCCACAGCTCCACATCAAGGCCTGTGTTCTATTTGGTTCATTGTTAATAGGCCTTAAAATCCAATATGGCAGCTGGCCTCACTCCTGCCACAGTGCCTTTCTGATTCCATCTTCCACCTGCTTCAGCTCTTTCCTCGCACCTCACTGAAAAACTTTGTATAAAACTGCTAAACACAGGGCCTATACAACTGCCCTATATATATCCTCTGCAATCGCAACATTAATATATATATGTGCTTCTTCTGTGTTGCTATATGTGAGTATCTAACATGTGTCAAAACTAAAAATGTGAGGGGCGCGGTCAGCAGCAGAGCGATACGGATGTGAGCCTCCGAGCTCCCGCGACCGCTGCACATATCCTGGATGAAATAGCCTGTCATCCGTGTCGGATCGATATAAAAATATACCTATTGGGAGAGGAACTGCTACTACAGATAATAGTAGGGAATTGCTGCGAATGGTGAAGGATTGAGGCGGCAGGCGAGCAAGGAAGTTTCCGAGGTGAGTCAGAGAAACGATTCCAAGATGGTGGCGTACTACGCAGCTCAGACGTGAGCCCGCCAGTGCAACAGAAGTACCTGATTGGGAGGCGGCCTGGACGAGAGAAGCGTACTACATAGGCGGCGGGTGAGGGAGAGGCAGACCTTAACATCTGCGCATCAGAGTGGCCTCCCCCCACCCCCTCGCCGCGAAACCATTGAGAGCAGGCGGGCCCACCACGCCTGAAGTGGGTACCAAGAGGTATGTGGCCAAAAGAGCCGGGCACGGCTGGAACCCCCCGAACCCTCCCAAACAAAACTCAAGGCCGGTGATTGCACTGCGGCGGGGAGCGAGGGCGCCCCCCACCCAAACCCCGTGGTGAGCGTACTCAAAACAAACAGGGAATAAAGGTGTATCTACCAGCAAGAAGTAACGACCAGTTCAGGGCACCCTGACACCCAATACGCAAGTCATTGCTGCACTGGAGGAGGATTGAGAGCTGACAATGGGGAGCAGCAAGTTGTGGCTGGGGCCAGCAGGAACATCTGAACCGGGAAACAGAAAATGGGGCCTCCACCCAGAGCAAAACAAACAGCTAATCTATAAACTCTAACAACCCAAAAGTTGGAAAGCGGGAAGCCACACAAGGGGCGGCAAACGTACCCAGCACCTGAAAGTCAACAATATACGCCACCATAGTGGGTGCACTCCAAAGAACACATCAGACCGGTGCGTGCCCGGACAATGCCCAACGGCAGGAGGCCACAGTAACAAACTCCCCCATAGGAGTGTGCTCGTGCACCAAAACGCACCAAACCAAAGGACACAAACGCCCTGCAAATGTGATAGTAAAGACCCCACTGTTTCAGTGGGAACAATTGGGCCAATTCAGGAGCAGCAGCCGTATGCAACATCCAAAGGGCGCCCGTACAAGCAGCAACAAACTGCCAATCGTCGGCGATAGACGACAACAAAATAAGCAGTGCCCAGACATGAGTAAGGCACAACTCGCTGAGCACAATCACGAGCCTCCAATATGGGCAAGGAAAAAACCAAAAAGCCGGGAATGCAATGCAAGATTGATCAATTCACCACATCCGCAACAAACACGTTGGCAGAACAGACCCACCTGGAAACAATGGAGGGGGAATGGGATGCAATATCATTGAAGGACATCATCGCAGCAATCGCCGACTCACGTGCCTCCATGGAGCAGAAAATAGATGGAATTAGCGTGGATGTCTCACTACTATGCAACAATCTCCAAAGACTAACCTCCCGCACTGGGGAAGTAGAGCAGCACATATCTGGGGCGGAGGATGGACTGAGGAACCTAGAACAGCAGCTGAATAGAGCTACAACCCGCCTAAAAGTACTGGAAGGGAGGGTGGATGAATGAGAGGGCAGATCAAGATGGAACAATGTAAGGATCCTAGGATTGCCGGAGAAAGCCAAAGGCTCCAGCATGGAGTTGTTTCTGGAGCAATGGCTCACGGACTTGTTTGACCAAAAAGGTTTCTCAAAATTCATTTCGATAGAAAGGGCTCACCGAGTACCCACCGGATGCCGAGTGTCCGGCACCCTGCCACGCACAGGGGTGGCAACATTTCTAAATTACAGAGACCGGGACGCACTGCTGCAAATGGCACGCACAAAAGGTACGATAACCTACAATGGCTCAAGGATAGCCTTTTTCCCAGATTACACAAGAGAAGTGCAAAAGTCAAGGCAGTCATTTGACCAACTTAAGAAACAACTGTGCTCCTTGAACGTTAAATACGGCCTAATCTCTCCAGCTCAACTGAAAATCTTCCATAAAGGGACGACAGTCCATTTTACCAACCTGAAGAAGGCCTGGAGATGGGCGGAACTGCATATATATGGTGACTGGACAACAACCACCGGACCAAGACGAAATGTTACCCCCGCATGGGAGGGAGGGCTGATACAAGAACCAGCTCCGCACCATACACTTGAAAACCGGCGCCAAAGCAGAAGTTGACTCCCGACACACGAAAGTAACACAGTAAGATACTCGATATGGATGAAAATACATAAGCGGGCGCCTTGAATGGATGCAGGCCCCCAGCTCTTTGGGAACCGCTGTGGACGTTGTAAGTGTTGTTAATTGCAGTCTGGAGTAGACTTTAGTTAAGCTCCGACTGATGTTCGGGCGACAGGTATTTCAAGTTGGGGCGGAGTATGGGGAGGGGGTAAGGGAATTTGCAATTGTTTGTTTAGTTTATTGTTCTAAGAAGGCTCTTGTTCATATTTGGGCCTGAAAATTAATGCACAATTTGGGTCAAGGTCTGACTCCCACTGCAGGGATGCAACGCACCATAGCAAGATACACACAACACACCCTGACACACCCATCCCCAGCTGGAATGACGGTATCCCCCAATAGAACCAATACCAAATCCATTAGGATTATGACATGGAATGTGAATGGGCTAGGCAGTAGCATTAAGAGGCGCCTAGTATTACAACAACTAAATCGGTACGCACCAGATGCAGCGTTCCTGATCGAAACACATTTAGCAGGCACGAACTACAACTTATTTAAACGAACCAACTACCGCAGAGCATTACATTCTGGTTTCTCTATGGGGTCCTGCGGAGTACTCATCCTAATAAATAAACAGCTACCATTTAACCTGATATCCGTCACACAAGACACAGGGGGTAGATTTGTACATATAACCGGAACGCTCTGGGAACGCGCTACACCCATGTTAGCTATCTACGCACCGCCGACCCTGCTTACCTCCTTAATTAATGACATAACACCCTTAATCACTGTAGACTCTTTGAACCTGATGATAAAAGGGGGAGACTCCAATGAGGTCATGAATCTAGAACTCAATTGCACACATATACGCACAAGGAACCCCTCCACATGTACCAAACTAGCTATATTTACCGATGCTCACGGATTGAAGGATGTGTGGAGACATTTACACCCTGATGCAAGAGAATATTCGTTCCACTCTGGAGCGCATGCCTCCCTATCGATGCTTGACTACTTCTTTCTACTGGCAACCGAATTATACCTAGCAAGCGAGGCACAGATACTACCCAGAGGCATCTCAGACCACTCCCCTCTCATGGTAGAACTTACCACCAATAGGCCGGCCCCCTGCCCACCTGGCGGCTAAACAATTATTACTTGGGTTTCCCCGAGCTAGTGAAGCATGTCCAGAAAGCTACGGAATCATACTTTGAACTAAATGCAACCTCAGTGGAAAACCCAACACTGCTGTGGGAGGCATATAAACCGTTACTAAGAGGGGAACTCATCTCCTGGATCACAGCCCACAGGAGAAAACAGTTAAAATCACCCAGGGAAGCCAAAGCACAAGTACAAAGAGCAGAGGCAACCCACTTATCCCTAAACCAACCAGAGTCACACCGCGCATTACAGCTGGCACAAAAACAGCTACAGAATATTGCCCTAGATAGCTCCAAGCAGGCACACACAGCAATGCGAGCCAGAGTGTATGAAACAAGAAACAAAGCGGGCAAAATGCTGGCATGGTTGGAGAGGAGGGATGAGGGTCTCAGACATGTTAGGGCAATCAGAATACAAGACAATGCACCAATAACAACAGATCGGAACATAGTGGAAGGATTCGCAACCGATTAAGGTGAACTCTATAAAACACCAACCGCCCCCATAGACACTTCAATCCTAACAGGAATCACCCTCCCCACCCTTAAACCCGACCAGATATCTCTGTTAGAAAAAGACATCACAGAAGATGATCTAACCACAGCCATAGCGGACCTCCAATCCGGGAAAATCCTGGGACCCAATGGCCTCCCAGTAGAAGTGTGGAAAAAAATAGGCCCAAATGCGATAACGCCACACCTATTGAGGATGTACGAAGCCTCACGCAGAGAGGGATGTCTCCCGCAGGACCTTAGGAAAGCCACTATAGTAATATTACCCAAGGGAAACAAACCTCCAGACAGATGTGATGTTAGTTCTTACAGACCCATCTCTCTCATTAATACCAAAACCAAAATCCTAGCAAAAACACTAGCTAACCGATTACAGCAGATCATACCCTCCTTGATCCACCCGGATCAATGTGGATTCATGCCGTAAAGATCCACGCGCATTAATATACACAGATTACACACAGCATTGGAGAAAGCGACCACTATTCAGGGCCCATTAGCTTTACTGGTGGTGGATTTTGAAAAAGCGTTTGATTTAGTCAACTGGGAAGCAATCCGGGAAATAATGCAGAGAATGGGATTCAGGACGCAATTCATAAACTGGGTCAAACTACTGTATAAATCACCGGTATCAATAATAAAAGTGAACGGCTATGTATCTAACCCCTTTGAATTAGGGAAAGGGACAAGACAGGATGCCCCTATCAGCTATGATCTTCGCGATAGCGATCAAACTCCTTGCGATAGTGTTAAGGGACACAGGGACTTGGAACGGCTTCCGCTGGTCAGAAAACTAGGAAGACAAGGTGTTCCTATACGCAGACGCCCTGCTTATATACTTAAAAGACCCAGTAAGAGCCTGCCCCATAGTAACTACTGTGCTGGAGAGATACAGCTTGTTCAGCGGCCTACTCGTTAACTGGGCCAAATCCATTCTGTTCCCATTAGGAGAGGAAGAAGAAACAATACCATCCCACTGCCCCTACCAAGTAGAGAGGGAATAATTCAAATACCTGGGTATACAAATCACGAACAACGTGAACGGCTACATTCCTAAGCACTTACACCTGGTAATGACAAAATTTGCAGAAGATGTCTGACACTGGTCAACCCTTCCACTAACACTATTAGGCAGAGTGGCACTCTTCAAAATTATGGCCCTGCCCCGTTTCTTATATATATTGCAAAATGCCCCATTACATGTCCCTCCAAACGAGTTTAGGAAAATAGATCAAACACTCCGCAAGCTGCTATGGAATGACGGCCACCAACGCATGGCGCTCGCTACTCTCCAGAGTACCATATGGGAGGGTGGAATTGGGCTCCCCCGACTGCAGACATACTACTGGGCCAGCCAAATGGCAGTCGTGAATGATAAACTGCATGAAGACATCTCTGCACCACATAACAGACCACCAGAGACGGACACTCCCGAAAAACCCATCATGAAATACCACTATAAGAGGAAAACCCAAACAACCATTCCCACCATGCAATTACACACAACCCAGATCTGGGCAGACATACATAAATTCGGGGAATGGGAAAATAAACTATTACAAGCATAGCCACTATGGAACAACAAGAACCTCCCGGAAGTGTACACGCTTCCCAAATGGCCAAACTAGACACGGAATGGGACGCTGACGTTAGGCAATGTCGTGAAAGAAGGCAACATAATTCCATTTACAGAACTGGCAATCCGCTTCAACCTCCCGCAATCCGCACAATACCACTACACCCAGCTGCATCACGCACTACAGGCCAGGCTCCTCAATATGAACTCCCTGCCGGAATACACCCCAATAGAACGAAACCTATTCCCAGAACGAATCACCCACAATGTAACATCGGTTTTGTACAGTGCCAGTACCTCCTTCGGCACAACAGAACTGTCAGGGCTACAAGCCAAATGGGAAACTGACGTGGGTACTATACTACCGGAGGAATGGGTCTCTGCACTGATGTTTCCCAGGGAAGTGACTATATCATCAAGACTTAGGCTGATTCAACTAAAGATACTGCACATGGTATATTACCCTAGGGTAGCCCTCTATAAATGGGGAAGGATAAATGATCCAGCCTGCCTGCGGTGCAGGACTGACGAGGGTACCTTCTTCCATATCCTGTGGGGTTACGCCCACATTCAACAAATCTGGAGACATGTTGCAATGAATTATCAACAGTCATGGGCAAATCTATTCCTAGAGACCCAAAACTACTATTACTGGGAATGGAGGATGAAATTGAGCTGTCAAGATATGAAAAGCTGTTTCTCTACACAACCGCACTAATTAAAAGGAACATTGCACAAAAATGGGGGTTGGAAGTGACACCGAGTTATGATCAATGGGTGACAGATGTGGACATTTGTGTTGCAATGGAGCGCAGTTGTATACGGCCAGAGGATGCCCGGCAAAGGCGCAAAAAGTATGGCAAAGATGGGAAGACGCCCACTGAAATACAACATGGAATAGTTGATTGAAGGGACATGTTGGGGCTCATCTTGGTGTTTCTTGTGTGCTCATGACAGGGGAATGGGGTATGATTTTATGTAACATGTAGACTCATTCTAAACTATTTGCATGTACTGGTGGGAAACAGACAATGACCTTTCATTAGTAGTGTGCTTGTATTTATTTGTTTGTTTTAAAAATCAATAAAATGTGTTATCAAAAAAAAAAAAACTAAAAACAAGTGATACGGGCACCTTCTGACACACAAAACCCACCCCGCTCACACTGTGGTACATGCTGATAGGTTTTTCTCAGCCTGAACCAATTTTGCCTGGCTGGGACGTTGTAAGGGCATACCAATAAGCTTTGTGTGGGTAGAAGTTTTCTTAGAAATGAAAAGGGGCCTCATTACAAGTGTGCCCCTGTCCGGAAATAAGGGTGCCGGTAGTAACGTACCAGCACCCTTTTCCAGACCGCCAAACTACAAGTCTGCCACCAAGTGCCGTTGTGCCCGGCAGGTCTGACCTGCCGGGCACAACGATCCCGTTAGGCAGTCTTGTCATGGAAGCACTGGCACCATTAGCAACAGTGCCGGTGCTTCTTTCTCCCACTCCCATGGAGTCCTATGTAACTCCACAGGAATGGGAAAGAACAGTTTCCGGTGCCTGACTTCCAGATCCTCCGGGATTTGTAATGTCCTAGTGGAAACTGTCAGGCTCTGGAAAAGTGTTATGAGTCCAGGGGCAACCTGCTGGTGCTAAACAGCGGGTTACCGCCGGACCCATAATGAGGCCCAATGTATGCAATTTACATCACCTTTGCAGTAAAAGTAATAGAAATCCAGTAACTACATGGAGTGAATACAGCACAAATTGCAAAATGTGTTGTCCGTACTCTTGTGCGCACCACTGCTACAGGCAAGCGAGTACATATTTATACAGACTTTCACTATGCCTTTGGATAGTACATGACAATGTTAGTTTGTGAATGGTCATTAAAGATAAGGAAAGATCCCATTTAAAAATGCAGAACATGTAAAATGCACTCTTAGAATCAGCAAGACTCCCAAAAGAAATACTGGCTGTTAAATACGACGTATAACAGCCCCCTCAAGATGTTACCCTAAAAAATGTGCCTGTTGATCAAAGAGCAAGAGGAACTGCAGAGCTGACAGAGAAACGAAAGATTCCATGACGTGTGAAGTCAGAAAATCAGCATATGTTCTCTTCACAGTGATAGAGTGTGGTGTTCTTCCAAATAACATTTGGTGGTCCCAAAGTTTGGCAAACATATTTAACATAATTTCTCCATATTGTAGCACACATTTCGAAAGAGCAAGTTGTAATACAAATGAGAAAGGGATGGTATGCCACAGGTTTTTTGTAAATTGCCCAAATAATTTAAAGTTGCATATTATGTCAGCATCAGAGTTTGAGAAAGATAGCAGATGTACAGCACGGGGCACACCCTTACACTATCACCCCATTTGCACAACTCCAGTGTGATTTTATGCACATGCTGAAACTGGCATGCCTGGTGCATTTGCTAATTACATTCAGTGCCTTTTCTATATAGGTAGAAGCATATCCCACCCATAGAGCAGATAAACAAGAGGTTTTGAAGGCATCATTACAGAATTCCATCCCTATGTTTGAGGTACCAGTGAGTATCAGCTGTGATAGAGGGACCCACTTTACAGGAAGGTTAATACAGGAACTGCGCAAAATACAGAAACTACCTATCATCTGCAATCTGTGGAGTTGGTATAACGCCCACATAGGATCCCGAAGGGGACACTCGTTAAGTTATGTGCAGAAACTGGTATGAAGTGGCCATCTATAATATCATTATCACTTTTACAGTTATAGGGGAACTGCCAATAGAATATCAAGATTGGATCCATTTGACATGCTCACTGGTAGACCAATCCACTTACCAGAAACTACTCTAGTGCATTTGAATGGGATCATGGTACAGTTAATGGATGATGCAGTACTTGAATATTGTAAATGTCTAATGAAAATTGTCAGTTCTATCTACCAGCAGGTCCCGGAAGTCTTTCTTAGTGGACAATAGGGTCTTCATGAGGAAATATAAAATAAAGAACTGTCTGAATGAACGGTGTGCCCCACCTAGTGACCACAGAAATTGCTGTCTGCTGTACAGATGTAGCAACCTGGACGCACATGGCACATTGACAGACCGCAGTGCTGCCAGACATTGCCTCAGACAGTGACATAAATCTTAATGTGCCTGCTGTTTAGTTTCATAATACTGCTCTTGCTTGGCTGATTTTTGGGTGAGGAAAAGTAATAGGAGACCTTCCTGTCAGGGAAGCCAAAAATAAAGATGGGAAAGAGGGCTACTAAGAAAAAGGTGAACACGGCCCAGATCAAGAACAGTCAATGGTGTAAGCAAAGAAATACATTCGCCTGGCAGGATGGATCCTGTGAATATAATTATCAGGAAAGCAGTATGGATAATTACCTCATGCTTTGCCAAGTGCAAAGAGTGTTCATTTTGGCAAGTGTCCTCTGTGTGTACTACCCTGCAAGAATGGATCCCCGAGGAATGAGGAAGGGAAATGCAAGCTAATACAGCACTGTGTTCTGACTGGTTTAAAGGCAAGCCCACCCAAACAACACAAAAAATCAAAAGCCTAAGACTAAAACTACTAAATCATTGAGAACTGGAGAAAGTAGAAATACAAGGACAAACTCGGAAAACAACCTAACAGAATCCTCACTATTGCAAAAACATGTTCTAGTAAGGTCCCAAAGAGGGTTGTCACCAAAGACTACTCATATGTTTAATCTGAATGACATCCCAAAACTGACCTTGAATATGAGATTCACACTGCTGACACTGAGTGACCATAACTCTATAAACCAACCTTTATAGATTCTTATAGGATACAATATTCAATTAAGGTACAAGTTTATTGATGATTCCCATCATCCCAAATCTTTTTGAGAATTTGAAAAGGTTGTTGCCAGAAATCCACAGATTAATCAATTTAAAGAAACACAAGTGCATAGTAGAAGCAAAATATAAGCAGGAAAAACGAGCCTTTGAATTAGCCAGATGGGCATCCATGATATGTACCACTTTCGATTGAGTGGGTTCAGTCAGTTGTCCTTCATAATTTAATTACAATGCCCATTGCCTCTAAAGCTATAGCATTTATGTCCTCATATTGTTTTTGGTGCTGTTTTAGGAACTGTGAAGAGAGAGCAATCCGTATCGAAATTGAATGCATCATGGCTCTCATAGTTAATAGTATCCAAATGCAATTACATGATTACAATAAGGACTCAATTACGGTGGAAGAAGCGATTTCACAAATTATGCAAATTGTGTATAGAAGTTTTATTATGCTTTTCTCCAAATGCATTCATGTTATTTCAGTTATAAATCGCACTAAATACATAAACACTACACACACAAAGCTGGATAGTTAGCAGTAGGTGTACAAATAAGAACCAGGTGGACTTTAAAAGTGGGACAGAATAAGGCAGAATAAAGAAATATGATGATATTAAAAATGAAACTTGCACACCCAGCATTTTGGGCCTCATTGCAAGTTTGGCAGTGTTTCGGTGGTAAACCTGCTGGATTACTACTAAACGGAATTAGCATTACCGCCACTTGGTCCCATAGATTTACTGTGCGATTACAAGTGGTGGAAGTCTCCATTTATTGGAGTCCAAAGGACTCTATGGGTGTTTAGTTGAACAACCGCTGGCAATAATACCGCTGGAGGTAATTTTGCAGATTTCCCATTTTTTTGTGGTAAGGTGGAAGATTTACCTCCTGCATTTTACTGGAGAAAAATCCTCCACCTTAACACTGAAGTTGTATTACGGTGGTGTGGTAATGTGGCAGTAATGCAGAGGCAACAAAGTTACCACCGCATTACCACAGTCTTTTCCTGCACCACTGTACACATAATGAGGTGAGATGGGTTTAGCTAACTGAGAAGAAGAATTCCACTCACGTGAATGCTAAGTATGCTTTATACCACTGGGCGTAATACAAAACTCTTGCAAAGTAGGTGATTTGTGCCACATTGGTGGGCATTGTAGTATTGTGCTTGGGTGGTCCTGTAAATCTATGTCATCAGAATGCACCATTAGAAAGTCATTTGTTAATATAACAGACTAAATGCATCATACTGCATGTTATCAAAGTGCTTCCTGTTCATGCTGTGTGTTGCAGCTCGAAGTGGGCTTGTGAGAGAACTGGTGTTATGTCTGCCTTATGCTGGCGTGACTATTGTAATTTAAATAAGCCGATTTTCAAAGTGAGCTTTTTTCTCACATGCACATATGTAGGGCCTTGGCAGGTGTTATAGCTCAGAGTTATTACTGTGGAACTACAATACCCACGTTTGTCTGTAGTTCTTACCACTATTTAGGGCGTCAACAGCGCAAAAGTGCTGGCACCTCATAAAGACACTGCTGGTTTGTGCTGGTTGGTGCGTGTGCGGGCGGAGAGAAACTCAGCTATGCCGTTTGTATATTTTTGTCACTGTTGCCTGTTTATTACTTTTACTTACATGGATAAATCTAGAGCAGAGCGCTATGCTCGTCAAAAGCCTTTTCTGGATAAATGCCTGGATTTGGCTTTTTGTCCATCTGCTGTTACCGCCCCCCCCCCCTGAGACTTGGGCCAGATCGTCTTAAGTTCTGTAAACTTCTTAAGACTTTCCTTTTCTCCTTTTCCTTCCCTCTCACCCTCCCGTGCTAAAACACCTTCTGTTGTTGTGACTGGGGCCTCATCCCTTCACATGGACCAGATCACCCCTACCAGTCCCCCCACCCGAAGCTGGTCCTCCCTGTCCACCACACTCATCCTCCCTCGCCCTCATCCCCCGGCACTGGCCGACTTGGCCCATCTAGAACATGCCTGCCCTTACCCTGGGGCACCCCACTCCTGCACCTCTCCCTCTACCCTCTAACCTCCTTGAACTTACCACCTTGTCATGCACTTGCATGGCATGATTGTCACAAGGCCAATATAACAATTTGTTTTTGTTCTACATTTCTGTTCGCTTGTAGCCCCCCTTTGTCATCATACAAATGTCCAATAAATAAATACATTCCCCCATCAGTTCCTTAACTGTCATTCATCTGCAGTCAACAACATTACATGTGCATGCATGGAGAACCCTGAGATAAACACAACAACATAGCGCCTACACCCATATCCCTAAATTCAGATATAAAAAAACATATTCTCCTTTATAATACAACAGACAAATGCACACAACCAAGCCCACAGACGCATATGCTCATAGAAGGAGACAACTAATAGAAATCAACAACAGACAAGTTCAATCGGCAGACTACAAGGGAGAGCAAACTTAACAACACCCCTGGATGTTTCTGGTGTCTGGTAAAACAAGGACAAAGCAACCATAGGTGCAGGGGTAGGACATTTCCAATACCACCAACACAACCAGCAGCAGAGGGTAAAAGGACACATGCCTGGGGAAAGAAGGTTTCAAGGAGAAAGAAAGAAGTTGCATAAAATTTAGGGACCCTCATGATGATAACCCTCAGAAGGGACCAAGTTTAGCCCAACAGCATCGGGACAGAGCAAGGCTTACTAAAAATGATTTCTGGGTTTGCGACAAACAGACCATACCTGCAGCTCCTGCCACAAGATATCCCACGACACTGGGAAGCCCTAACTCAAGAATTGCAAACCAAGAAGGAGGAAAGACAAGTGGTAAAGCAGGGCTCACAGCCAAATGCAAGGGGAACAGTATTCCTAACATACAGAGTCCAGGCCGGACACACTTTGGCCAGGACTGCCACAGCTGTCCTCAAGTAGTCCCCCAATGGAGGAAAACCAAAACATCCCAACAAAAAAATGTCAAATGTAGATGACTAAATGAGGTAGCAATTTCAGATCATCCAACAAACATTGTGTGCAACACTGATCTCACACGAATCGAGCCAGACCCTAACTCAGGGAAATAACAGAGTGCACCCCCTACACAATATGGTAGACTCCTAATCTAAGTACATCAGGGCCAAATGCTCCACTCCCACAGCAGCTGTGCTCCTTCCCCTTCATGCTGAAAGTTTCTTGGGCCCCTCCTGGAACACTCTCTCTATTTGGGTATATGGGTATCCCAGAAGCAGGCACACTCATAGTTCAACCAGCCTGTGTTCCCCTGAAGCTTAGAGGCTAGGGTCGGTGTAACCCCTTGAGTTTTCTGCCTTCACTACTATCAAAGGATGCTTTGAGCCATTCAAAACATTTAGAAACTAACCAACAGGGTGAGTTTCTCCTATTCTACGTGTACATTAATCCTTGCATGGTATTTAAGGAATCCAATTCCCCCTCTCAGATCCAATAGGGATATATTGTTTTATTGTGAAGTGTCCACCCACTTTACTAGCAATTATGAGGGTGCCTTGGTCCTACTGAAGACATATGATGGAGAATGACGGAAGTTCCAAAATGGTGGACGTGATCCTTCCAATCTGCTATACCTCTGCCCATTTCTTGTCTCCTGTAGATCCAAGTGTCCAAGCTGCAATTACTAGTCTCTGTTGTACACGCCTACCGATCTGCAGGCTCTAAGAGTGTGTACTGAACTCTGCCTATTGCTAGGATGTCAACCGTTAACATTCAAATGCAGTAGGTTAAGATTAAGCTAGCAGACGTTGGACCTGAAGGAACATTGACTTTTTGGTTTTTTGTTCTTTCATCTCAGGGCCTATTAGTAAAAGGCGAGTTTATTATAGTTTTTTTTTCTATTAAAATATGCCCACAACTTTATTTCTGAGTGTGCCATAATATAATCCTTTGACAAAATGCTGCTTTATATTTCAGTATGTCAACTTCCAAATGTGTAGTTTGACAGCACAATGCCACCAAGTATGACACTGCAATGAAAATACAGTGCTGATTTAACATGGGGATTCGTTCCTTGTAATACAAACTCACTCCTACCAGGCATATGTGGGTCCCCAAGGCTTTTGTTGGTAAATAATACATGCTCACGTACTTGTATCTTTTCGCCATTAGAAAACCTGTGAAGGGAAACACGGATCAGCAAAGCAGCATGGTTTTGTTATTGTGGGAACATGTGATAGGCTTTTAATGCATTTATGAAATAAATACATTGTTTACATTCTGAATCCATTCTAACAGTGCAAGCCTTCTTTTTGGTTTCTGGCAGTATCTTTTGCTACTGATAAAGTCCGAATGCAATATTACATCATTTTCCCAATTCCAAAGGGCTCTTAACAGAATATATCACAATAAGATGCTGTCCAATAACCCATGAGCACATTCCAGGATGCATACAACTTTGGTTCTGGATGGCACTATCAGAATCCAATGGAGGAATGTGAAGAATAATAAGACTTACGCTAGGGGGATATCATGGGTCAGGTGCAGATTGTGGTTAAAATGGAAATGGGGGTGGGAGGGTCTTTAAAGCATAGCTGTAGCAGGGCCTGAACAATGAAGTTAAAGTCACAACAAGAGTGTGCCCAGATAAGACAAATCATTTGTAAAAGCAAATAAGAAAAACACTTTTTGGGTAAACTATTGTGAAAGGATTAATAACCAGATAGCAAGATATGTTGCTTGTTCAAACGTGCTGGTGGCACATTGTTGACACATGCTCTATATTTCATTTGCATTTCAAGCCTTTTCGTTTTTTTTCTTGCTCCTGTCTTCATATCCACCCCCTCACTCCTGCACTCAGTATAATGTATATTCCTTTCCTGGCCTCACCCTCTTCCTACCCATCCTGTCTTCAGGATGTATTATGTCTGCTGTGCCATCCCAATTATTGAGTGCCACATCTGCCCACACGTGCATTGCTCATTTTCCTGTTGACTCTCCATGATCGTTGCTCAGCCTGGTTCCCCGATTCTATTTTCCTACCTGGTCCCATTCTTCATCCCTCCATATTCACATACCAAGGAGTGGGGCAGGGATTGTGGTTGCTGGCTGAGTAACATGCCTGTTTGTTTTGTCCTGGGAAACTGTGAATAGTCTGCACCTTATCTTCCCTTATTTTGTCTCCCTGTACTCACTTGGCCATCAGGACTAAAAGGTTTAGTCACTCTGTTGGGATTTCAAATGCTTTGGGTTTTTCACCTGGGCTACATCTTAAGTTCTACAATTATGACAGATTGCAAGAGTAACATTATATTGAACCCCAAAACGAGTCCTTTAACACTGATGGCACCGGCCATTCAGGAAATACATTTGGGCAAACCATTTCTATCTAAAAGTAGCTGCACTACCCTGGCCAGAGCTCTAATCTTGTCCAAGCTGGACTATTGTAACACCCTATATCTGGGCGCCAATAAATGTATCATCAGTAAAATACATACTGTACAAAACAACACTCTTAGAGCAGTATTGGGCATAGCCAGGAAAGAGCACATCTCTGAAGCAAGGAGACAGAACAACTGGCTCTCAACTATCAACACAATTCTACTTAAAACTGTCTTACTAACCCACAAGTTCCTAAACAACGCTGCACCCCGCTATCTCATAGATAGACCTAGTGCGGCTAGTTCTAACTGCCTGCTGCTTCCAAGGTTCAAACTGATGAAAGCCAGAGGGAGCAGCTTCCCAGTCAAAGCTGCTCAGTTCTGAAATTCCCTACCTCCCTTTCTGAGGGCGGACCAAACATACTTCAACTTCAGACACAATATCATCAACTGGTTCAAAGAAAATGACCATTAATTACAGCCAGTCACTGCGCGAACAGCACAAACCCCACTCCTTCTCTCTGCATATAGACAATATACGATAGATTGTAAATAGACTACATCATTTTTTACCCCCTTCTATGTAATGTCTTCTGACCTTTGTCTAATGTATGTGTATATCTTATCACTGTAATGTAATATCAAACTGTATTATAATATCAAACTGTATTATAATTGTGCAACTTGTAACTATGTAACTCTGTAACCCTAAGCCGAAAATATTCATGTACCTGCGCTCTGATACCCTCGAGTCTGGTGCTCATTACAAACAAATAAACAAAACAACAAACAAAAAAAAACAAACAAAAATGAGGTCAGGATTGCAAGGGCAGAATTAGGGACATTCTCATATAGAATGATTAATTGACAGGCAAAGTTACCTCCATGCAGGTAAAGAGTAGCAGGAGTTTATAAGAAGTAATGTAATTCCCCAAACTATAAACCCAGCCATTGAGTTTGGAAAACTCAGAGAAATGTCAGCCTGCACACTTGTATCACTCGAATCACTTTCAATCAAAATATACAATATCAGGTTTTCGTTGCATAGTCATACAAGCATGCATACATAAATAAGCAGACATGAAATCCTATGCTCTATATTATTATCATATAATAAATGTACAGCTCACTAAACATTTAAATACATGTCTCCATCACATTAAATGGAGGTCAAAGATGTCATAATACACATTTGAGCCAACATCAGAAAACAATTGTCAGCATGAATAACATGTCCATTTCAATTATAAATTGTGTTCAGTTTGGAGGTTTCGATTGAAGGGGGCACTAACATTGATAGCACCTTCTTTTTTTCTTGGGAGATTCAGACTTAAAAATGTTGCGTTCTCGCTTAAAATGAAGTATAATTCAAAACACGCAGTGTGAGTGGAATATTTTACTGTGCTTTGTACGTGAAAAACATATGTTAGAGACTAATTGTATTGGAATAGGAACATGAAAAGGCAGTCAAATGAGTTTAGTTTTCTTCATGAATTAGACATACTTCTCTTCAGAGCACATGGACAGAGCATTTCAAAAAACGTTTGGTATTCAAGTTGAAAATAAGTCAAAGGCACATTTGAATTAATTTTGGTTTCCTTTTGTATGAGAGCTTGCAGAGAATGAATGACTTTAAGAAGAACATTCCCAGGTTTTCTCTAGCAGCAGTTCCCCCAATATTTTACATACTTTTTGCATTTATTTATGAGAACAGTCACAGAGGACTAAACATCACAATTACTTTTTCAAATCTATGAAATTACGTAAAGAATTTACAGATTCCTGGAGAAACTTTGTTTTTTTAAGAAAGTCCAATACATTAATTATATATTTTTTTCTAAAGTCCCTAATGCCGCCCACTAGGATTGAATTACTAAGGGATTGAATATTTTAAATACACATTGGGCCATGAGTATTTAACACATGTCTTCAATTTAGTGAGAATTTGTCAGCCATATATTGGGCCTCATTACAACCCAGGCGGTAAGTTCCCTACTTTACCACCATGGTGTAAACTCTGTTTAAACTCTGTTTACACCATGGTGGATGGCGGATTTACCGCCCCATTCCAAGGTGAGTGGGGCGGTAAATCCCCATTCCCCATTTACCCTTCCCCATTCCCATTTTTGCCCCATAGGGCATAATGGGAGTGGGGAAGGCGCTAATTACGGCACCGTAAATTACGGTGCCGTAATTAGCACCAAGGCGGGTTAGCGCCTTGCATTTTAACGCCTGCTAAAAGCAAAAAGCAGGCGTTAAAATGGTAATCAGGCGTTAAGGGTTAACGGCGCCGACGGCGCCGTTAAACCCTTAACGCCTGGGTTGTAATGAGGCCCATTGTCCCTGTTGGCATGCAGTAATACATTGATCCGGTCATTTGCTCTGCATAGAGTCATGACTTTTTATCCAGGCCAAACTACAAACAGTGTAGTATCTTATAACACTTCAATTTAGATTGGGCAGTTTCTACAATTATGTGTTCTTTTTAGTGCATAGCCTAAAAGACCCTGTGCCCTTCATTACATTGGCCCATTAAATAGGAACATCACAACAAGGGGGACCTACCTTCGTATTGCCCACATAATTGGAACTTGATTAAAATATTCAATTTTGATATACCTCTTTTAAGTAAATATAAGAGCGTGGACAAATTAACATTCTTGGATTTGTGAGAATATTTTGAATCCAATAGTATATCTTTCATTTCTGTTACTTCACGCATATCAGTGTTAAACATGATATACAAACTATACCTAAAGAATGCATAACTGAATAAAAATGTCCAATGCCTTTGCATTCAGCTTGACTTGCTGATTTTAGAACTGTATTCAATATCTCTGTGAGATAAAATACATGTTTTAAAGATTATGTAAATCATGTGTAATTTCCATGCAATATTTTGAAATGAGATTTTATGTGCTTGAACTTTGGAAACCAGGTTTCCATATATGAAAACTAACCATTTATCATTTATCAGACATCTGCTTAAAAGCACAACATGACTTCTTGTAATGATTTCATGTGTTCATTAGTCAGTTAAGAAATAGATTTAAGGACATATATTTTTTGGACTTAATAATTTAAATGACAAAGGCAAATGGATTTCATGGCCATCTGTTCTTGATCATACGCTTATCTGAGTAAGGACATTTATAAAAGTAATGTGTTTTTGAAATTAGCCTTTTAAAGGTGCACCATGAATCTATCATAACTTTCAACCCAAGTTCTTCAATTGTGTTACTTGTCAATTTCTGAACAAGGACAAATTGGCCCTCATTACAACTTTTCCTTAAAAATGCAGGCAAATTCCAACGTGCCGGTAGTAGTATTTCTGGCATACCAACTGCAGAAATTATCAGCATATTTCAGGTCAATGGCATGCACCTACCCCCCTGCTGGAAATCACTGGTGCTGATAATTCAGGTACCAGAATTTCCGGTGATTGAATTACTGGCACCTGAAATCTTAAAATCACTCTCTTCCTGCTGCAATCCACCCCATCTAAGACTGCAGACATTCCCAAACATAAGAAATCTTGGGTCACCGAGGTCCAGCTACGCAAGCCGTGTTTCATAGAGGCGCAGGTGACTGCTGTAATGGAAAATGTTGTTGCAAATGCATAGGCCCTCTTTGGTGCGGGTAATTGCAGGACCAGCCAGAGGAGGGAGACGGCCATCTGCCAGGAGGTGGCCAACAAAGGTGACAGTAGTTAGGACCATCCCACGCATGTCACATGACTGCCACGAGCACTGGGTCGACTTGTGGCTAAGGGTCCGTAACATCCCGGCCACCCATCGGAGGGAATCTGCTGCTACAGGAGAAGGGACGGTGGCACCCCCAACCCTGATGCCTTGGGAGGAGAAGTGCAGCTCCATCTTGCACATGGAAGGCATTGAGGGGGTTGGTGCAGCAGAGGTCAGAGCTGGGCCCCAATGCGATGGAGGTAAGTACAACAAACCCCATGTATATGCCAATTTTGTGTCACAATAAATGCATCCGCAGGCAAAGAAACACTTAATGGGCAAGGTCTAACACGTGTCAGTCACATCAAATTGGCGAATAACACAACACACATGCTGCTGGTTGCGGGCAGATGTCACCATGAACTAGCACTGAAGCCAAAATGCACTGCTCCACACATGAACACATCATGTGCTTCCATGTGCGCCAAGAAAGAACAGGACAGGAATCATAGGTCCACTGCACACGCAACAACAACCCACCTTGACAGACCAACAGCCAATGTGCACTCCCATCACCCACATGTAGAAGCACACATCAGAGCAAAAAGTGTAAATAAATAGCATGACAAGAGCAATACACACACAACGTAGCATGAGTGTAATGCAAGCCTGCAGATGTGACTCCCAGAATACTAACTGCATACTCACTTCACCCTTATAGGCACATCCTCCGACAGCTACACGGCTGGACGGTCAACAGGCTGAACATGTGCAGACGGGAAGGTCGCACCACCAGCACCATCACCTCCTGCTGTCACAGCTGCGCTACCAGCACCACCACCCCCTGCTGTCATGGCTGCTCTACCAGCACCACCACTTCCTGCTGTCAAGGCTGTGCTACCAGCAGCACCACCTCCTGTGGGCATCAACACCACACCTGTCACCAGTGGCCCGTCCATCCCTCCTCTGCCCTACACAACCCCATTGTCACATCAGGCCTCACCCTATCATAGCAGGTACGGCACAATGTGCACTCCCATCACCCACATGTAGAAGCACACATCAGAGCAAAAAGTGTAAATAAATAGCATGACAAGAGCAATACACACACAACGTAGCATGAGTGTAATGCAAGCCTGCAGATGTGACTCCCAGAATACTAACTGCATACTCACTTCACCCTTATAGGCACATCCTCCGACAGCTACACGGCTGGACGGTCAACAGGCTGAACATGTGCAGACAGGAAGGTCGCACCACCAGCACCATCACCTCCTGCTGTCACAGCTGCGCTACCAGCACCACCACCCCCTGCTGTCATGGCTGCTCTACCAGCACCACCACTTCCTGCTGTCAAGGCTGTGCTACCAGCAGCACCACCTCCTGTGGGCATCAACACCACACCTGTCACCAGTGGCCCGTCCATCCCTCCTCTGCCCTACACAACCCCATTGTCACATCAGGCCTCACCCTATCATAGCAGGTACGGCACAGAGGATGTGGGAAAAGAGGAGGAGGAGGAGGAGGAGAAGAATAAGCACACCACCTACCCAACCCATCGTTTAGCCCAGCCACTTTGCAAAGACCCCCTTCACCACCCATACACAATATCTGTGACATGGATGTGCGGCTCTGTGCTATGGAGAAACCGACATAGGGAAATGGCAGAAATGGGACAGCACACTGAGCTGCAGCTCCAGTGGGAGTGCAAACAGTCCAGCAGCCACAGGAGTGCATGGGCACAGGGACATACCACTGGTGCCCTGGTAATGATGGTCCAAAGGGTCTGAGAGGGGAATGAGGGGATATCAGCCATGCCTGAGTCCCTTTTCCACACCCTGTAGGTCGCCCAGAAAACTTGAGGGCCCAGGGGTCTAACCTGCCCACTACCATCTCAGGAAGATTGCAGCAGAGCAGCCCAAGGCGCCGTTCCCAGCGGATCCCAACACGACTTGGCCCATCCAACGGCCTTGTGAATAAGAGGCAGAAAACATTTCTCTTGGAGTGACACTATTATGTTTTACTTTGTGACCTTTGTGTGTTCAGGGTGTGTGGGGAGGGGGAAGGGGATCTGTGGGGGCGGGGTGTGTGGGGAGCGGGAGGATGTGTGGGTGTGGGAGGGTGGGGAGGGGTAGGAGAGGAGGGCACAGGGTGTTGTCATTTCAATACATAATGGTTTACACTTGAAACAATGAGTGGACATTCCTCATGTTGGTGTACATATTTATTGTGTGTGCACATCATATGCACTAATGTGGAAGGGAAGTGCAGACTGAAGAGATACTCAGAATAGGTTATCTCGGAGTTATTGACTAGTGTGCTCCCATCCCTGGCCTCCATGTTCATGAACCTGCCTGGTGCTGCATCGTCATTATCATTCTCTGGCGGAGGAATGCCCTGGGGCAATTGCATTTGTGTCTAGTACAGATGCTATGCCACATTGCACAAGCCAGACTATCTGCCCCACCTTCATTGACCTGTACATGAGCACACCCCCAACCCTTTGTAGGCATCTGAAATGTGCCTTTAAGAGCCTGAATGTCCGCTCAGTGGTAGCCCTGGTCCTTACATGCACCCTGGTGCATTCCATTTCCTCATGCATCTGGGGATCCCTCAGAAGGGTCATCAGCCATGGAAGCAGTGGGTATCCTGAGTCACCTGCAAGGGGTAAGGACACAAGGTTAGCCTTATCTTGCATGTAGCCAAATTGAGTAAATAAGCCATATTTTACACTTAGCCTGTATGTGTAGATTGGCCACATTATACATCAGGTCTGACAGTATAGCTATGCCTTATGCTCAATGCTGCATCCTGAGACAGGCACTGTGCAACATCTGTATCATGCTGGGTACTGCTCCCTGACACAATTTGCTGGGGGCTGGAAATGTATCACATCTAGATGGATTTTTTTCAGTATTGGAAGTGTGTCACACTTGAATGGATTGCTGGGTGTAGGAAATGCATTGCCTCTAACTAGCCGTAAGTTAAATTCACCATACGGCATACACACCCTCAAACTCTGGAGGGTACACAAATATACCTCTATCACACCACTAACCACATGCTCTTCACAACACCTGACATGAACACAAAGCATGCCCAATCGTGCATTAACACCACATGACGACAACCAACCGTAAACGCCCAAACTCTCAGTGGCTGTTTTGTCCAAACTGAAGCTGCCAAAGGCACATCAAAGCTCTCTTGCTCGTCTCCCTCTCAATCCCACTAACAATCCGCCCCAACACTCCTTTGATTGCAGACCTGTCAAAGCACCAAGGGACTACACAAGTGGCAACAGTGCATGGTACAAGAGCCATTAACATCGACATTGCCATTTACATTTGTACATAATCATGCTCGGCAGTGGTGTTGCCTGTGACAGCAAAATCTCAATGGTCAGTCTGTAAGCATGGCTCACCAGGACATTCATCTCATGTCTGTTGGTAGCCTGGTCTATAGATTCACTGAAATCTAGGGGGTGGGTTTTGCTTTCTGGTACTTGTAGTGCATTACATGTGGATGACATTTGGTTTTGAAATGGCCTGGTCAGTGACTGCTACATCACCAGCCATGTGCTACTCCTCTGTGTTGTGGCCTGTCAACTGAGGCATGCACAGGTTGGTCTTGAATGTGCAGGATGCTTGCTGTACATGTATTTGTTAAATATTCCCACCCTTTGCCTGTGACCCATGCTGCAAAGTAGGTGTAAAAGTACATGTACTCACCCAACATCTAGGTCCTTTGTCCTCCCTGAGAGCAGTGTGTGGTGGTCAGGTCTGCGTCAGAGGTTATCTGGACATTGAGGGAATGGAACTGCTTCTGGTTCTTGTAGACCTCCTCTGAGGAGTTGGGGGCAGGGGGGCACCAGCTCTATGTCCGTGCAGTCCAATGCTGCAAACACTTTGGGCATTCCTGCAAGTGCATACAAGTGGGCCTTGGTGGCATTTACCTGTGCCTGGCTGGTTGAGTGGGTGATATGTTGGCCCACATGGCATAGGAGGGCCTCCAGTAGCCATACCAGCACACTGGAGAAGGCAGGCTGCAAAATGCCATGCAGCTGACTAATGGATTGCTGGAATGTACCAGTGGCCATGATGTGCAGAACTGACACTATCTTCAACAGCAGTGGTATGGCTGCCCTGATGCTGATCCTATTCGCAATGTCATCCTGGATTAGGGTCAGGAGGTCATGCATGGTCTCGCTTTTTTAGGCAGCACAGGGTTTGTATCTGGCTGTCTGTAAGGGCCCAGGTTTTGGCCCGTCTATGAGGGATCACGGCATGCCTCGGCCTCATCACCTGCATCACCTGTATGCTCATCATATTCATCCTTCTCTTACTCCCTCTCCTCCCCCTCCTCCTTCTATCCCTGCCCTCCTGCCACCACTGCTGCTGCTCCAGCACCATCAGCTGTACATCAGCAAACAGCACCGCCAGGTCCGTGGTAGCGAAAATGAATTGCAGCATGGTTGAGATGGGAAGTGTTCATGGGGTGGTCGTGGCCCTTTAGTACTGTCACTGTTTACATTATGTGTCTCTGGGTGGATTGGGTGCAACTGTGGCCTTATTTCCTTCACCTTGGTCCATTTACCAGCAGCTCTGAGGTGGTGGTATCACCGGCTTGGATTTGTCAGTAATACCAGCGATTTATTTCATGCCGATATTACCAGCATGTCCATGCTCATAATGTGCCGGTGATGCCATTGTGCCAGTATTACTGGCACATGTTTCTGGCATTGTTTCAGCTGCCTGTGTTACCTGTGCCCATAATACCAGATGAGGCGGTATTGGCACCAGTCATTCAGGCAACTGAGTCCATTGAACCCATAATTTGCCAGACCAGTATAAATTCTAGTAAACTTTACTACAGGCCACTTTTACACGATACTGAGACACTCGTAATGAACAATGTCTTAAGCAAACACAGATGTTGTAATTTTTTTCTGAGCGATCATTATATGTCACATATTAACAGGTGCCTGGTATCACTTCTGGTATTAATTAATTTGCAAAGTATTGGCTCCAGCTTCAAGGTAAAAAAGGGTAGACTCATGTTTTCTCTGCATCATTTAAGCACATACAATGCAGTATTTCATATTTTAAATCAACCACCTTCACTTATAATGAATGATATTGCTCCATTTAGGTTCCAAACATTAAACAAATCAGACTTGTATTTGAGTAATGTCACTACAAAGAAACACCTCCTTCAAATCCATAGGCAAAAATGGTGTGAACAAATGGAGGTCCCCTTTTTTGGTCTAGGGATTTTGGGGTAACTTGCTCATCGAGAAATATTTCAGTTAGGGTTCAGAAATTTCTAAGCAGTCACATGTGCGAAACATTTTATACTTTGTGCTTTTTATATTCTTGAGATTCTCCAAATTAAAAGATTACATTAATGTTCTTTCTTGAATTATAGCTCCTTTCTATCTGACTATTCCAAGTAATTAGTTTGGGGTGGCTGACATCCATATATTGTGAAAGAGATAGAAAGGCTGATTTTATATATAGCATGGATTCAGAGAATGCATTTAATTCCTACATTACATTTAACTTTATTTATCTATTTATTTTAACAATACCATTTGTACAATGCAATCCAAGCTTCCGTGCCTGCACATAGACATCCTTTCAAACCTTCTAAAACAGATTCCAGTTCATTTTTACTTCTGGTTTTACCCAGAAGCCACTATAACTATAGGTTCAGGTGATTCCTCTAGATGCCTTAGTATCAATCGGGGTTGACAACTGTTCTGTTTTTTTTTATTTGTACTCATGCTTCTTCTGCCTGATATTATTTTGGGATTTGTATTGTATATTAAACTGGGGATGCCTTTTCTATAATGTATCCCTTGCAAGATAGTGAAAACCTCCCGTCCTTAAATTGGTTCCTTTGAAAAGTATAGCAGCAGACTAGGTCACCTATGTCACACACAGTTTCTGAGGCCTTGAGGTCATAGTATGTCTTCATATTGAGGGAGACTTCTCTATATTTTGTTGAGCACAGGTGCATGCACATTGCAAATGCTTTCAAAGATTTCCAATGTACTCATGAGTAGACAAAGCATTAATCAACGTCTGCTCCTGTGTTCAGTACCATATATTCTACTATGTTTCTGCCAGTCATATGTTTAAAAGGGAATGTTCAGATGGCTGAAGTAGGCTATATCACAGAGCCATCAGACTCACGATTAATCATAAATCTCAACTGGTTCCAGAGTCTATTACAAACATCTTTAGGACTCACACAACAAACTTGCAATATTTGCCTACAGCCCTTTAGATACAGAGTGGTTGATGATATCTAGTTTGCTTTTTAATACTAGAATGTCCTATCTCTTAGTCATCTGTTCAATCATACAATAACTACAATGGTTGGACTCAATCATTTGGGGAACTCTGAAACAAGAAAATATGTGTTTGAGCAGAAATGTTTTGGCAAGCTCTACCTTACAATTGGGGGATGAAGACATTTAGTCCACTTTTTCAATGGACATGTAACAGTTAATATGTATGTATGAACTCATGCAGAGTGAATCTCTGGTCCAACAGGTAATACCATTCAACTTTCCAGTAGTGGAACTCAGTGTGTGGCAGTACTTGGCTGAAATTGTGCACATACAAAACTGTCCTTTAAATATGTATGTAGATCCTGACTTATAAGTGGCCTGTATGCAACCTCACTTACAATCTCCATTGGCTTTTGAAACAACCAGGTGGTAGACACATAATGGACATGGCTTAACATGATACTCTGTGAATGAGGTAGGTCCCTCCCACTGCTCATAACCAGATTGGGGAATGATAACCTAAATATTTTGAATTTGAATAATCTTCTGAAACGTCATGAACCCTTTCATATCCTTTCTTCCTCTGGAAATAATTTTCAGACAGTGGACAGTATTCTCCCTCCTATGAATATTGACACAATTTCCCAGTAGTGGGATGTTCCTTATGAGCAGTAATCAAAACAATATATGGAACATCTCTATTCCTGTGGCAAGTATAAGGCTCATTTTCATTTTTAAATTGTGATCCAATGATTCTTAGTACTTGTATATTTCACAGGTACTCCAGTTTAATGGATTCCCTCTCTAGTGCTTGAGTTACAACATATACGTCTGCTACATAATTTCCTGTTTTGTCAGGACCCTCTATCTCAGATTGACCTTTACGTTTTTTTAATATACTGTCATGTTTTTTTCAAGTTATGTTATGTTATGTCATGGTGCATTTGTATAGCACCTTATGTACCATTGGTATGATCTCAAAGCGCTGTGGGTTTACCGTCCTCGGGGGACCATGCATTTTATCAGTAGAGAGAGTAGTGTAGCATATAATGCTTAGGTGTACATGGTATGTGTGCAGCCAGAGTGGTTTGCGTGGGTTGGCTGAATTCTAGTGCTATGTGTGGTGTGGTGGATGTTTGAGATCAGTGTAATGTGCGCATGAAGGAGGGTGGTCTCTGAGTCTGCATTCTGGCTGCCATGGAGCCTGTGCTGGAGATTAGGTACAGAGCTAGGTTAATTTCTTGATGGGGTATAGCTATGTTCTACCAGGCTGTTGAGGTGTTCTATGAGCGATGTAGGTATATGTGCAGCCATGACATTTTGATTGAGAAGTGTAGCGCGTTCTGTCGTTTGTTGATGTAAAGGGGAAAGTGAGCATATTATTAGGAATTCATGTCTGTGGTTATCAATGGGTGCTGCCCCCCCATTAGTGGGATGCTTTCAGGGCTCGGTGTGCTGGCCGTGTCTGTCCTGTTGGTTCATAGTCGTGGATTTCAGAGAGATGATCCCTGGCAGTGGGGTCATGTAGAGGTTGAAAAGGAGTGAAAAGAGGCAGGCACTCTGGGGTACTCTGGTGTTCACTGGGTGAGCTGAGGAGCTAAAGGGGCGGAGGATAGTGATTTATTTCCTGTTGTTAAGGAACAAGGTAATCCGCCAAATTACCAAGGTTTGGATCAGTTTTCCATGTTTCAAAGGTTTATTATTAGCACAACGCATTCCCCTGACTTTCCAATTGATAATATTTTCCACAAATTAATTTCAAACATAATCCGAATTGTCAATAATCACCAGTTCTGGTAGTTTATGATTTATGGCAGTGGGGACATCCTGATAGATGTCTATTTGCCCTGACTACTTCAGGTACCAATTTTATAAACGGCTGACTGTTAAGGGGTGCCATTCACCCAAGCATTTTGGATGCTAGCTGCCTGTCCCTTCTTGTCATTTTCAATAATATTCTAAGAAAAGAACATCCATCCATATAAACTGTGGGCATCCCCTGGCAGATGTTTTCTTCATACACCTTGTGTGGGAACACTAGATGTGTCAACATATCATAGATTTTTCTTAAATCTTCTTCTTCTGTAACACAATGATCTTTGACACAGATATGGAGGTCTGCTAATCTGTGAGCTACCAGAATCGTTTTACTTTCGCAAATCTGATCATTGCAGGACCTTGCATAGGAATTATCTTGGAAATAATCTTTAAATTGGAGACATTCATATATCCAGTCAATCTACAAATAAGGTCTGAAATGTAATATGTTCTTTATGGATCGACAGGCATTAGATTTCAACATCCATACAGCTGGCGGTAGTACTTTTTCATATTACTAATGTAATCCTTTCCGTTTTCACCACTTTTGATATCATGTCTCCGGGTTTCCAGGTTAATCTATTTTCTTTCTTTTCAATTATTTCTCACCTTCTAGGCTTTTCTTGTTGTTATTTGGAGGTGGTAATCCAACTTTGAAAGAGAAAACTTAGGATCCTATATCAAATGAGGTCCCCTCACTTTTAAATATGGTTTTCACATTTTCCTCTTGACTGAAAAACACTTTCTTGCTTTTTGTTTATTTTAAATCCAGGGTTGAAGAGAAGTATTTCATAACGGAAAACAACTTCAAAACTGCTGTTCAAGCCTTGGCCATTCCCACTTGGATGGTGGCAGCACTCTCATCTAACACCCAAATACAACAATCCCATCCCAAAATCTGGGACTAGAAACAGAATGCTTTAGTCAGAACATTCTATTTGATTAAAAGTAATAAATTGATCAAAATACAGGAGGTCCACTAACTCAAAATGCTGGGTCAGTACCCCAAAACACTTGAATTCAGATTACAATCCATTGAACTGCTCAGCAGCCTGTATACTTTTAACTCACTAATCAGTTTTTAGCAAAACATAGACCAACACATTTACTTTGCATATTTTCCCAGACTTCAAAAAGTAGATAAGAAGATAAGAATGGCTGTTCTCTTTAATAAGCTGATATCATTAATTTATGGTTCACTAAACAAAAACATTTGTCAGAAGCATTAAAATGTGTGTCAACTTGAGTAAAACATTGTTAGCATGATAATGTATCACATTCACTTATGAACTGTATAGAGTGTGGGATTTCTGATTTAACTGGACACTCTGGTTAATAATGCCTTTCTTTTTCTAGGGTGATTTGGACTTAAACATGGTTCTTTCACTCATGAAATTGCATACAATTCAAAGCAAAAATGTATAAAATGTTATCTGAATATTTGCTGGGCTGTGCAGGTAAAAATATATGTCACACTATGACAATATTGCATTATGAAATGGAAAGATATTGAAATGTATTTAGGGCCTGATTCACAGAGCGATTTCTTATTGGATTGCGCCATTAAAAAACACTTCTTTGAAGCAGGTCTTTAGTTTTCTTTTGAAATTAGAAGGGCTTCTTATAAGAGCGCATGAACAGAGAATTTTAAAAAATGGGTTTAGTTTACAATTTGAAATTAAATGCAAGGGACATTTTAAATGGTTTTGATTTACATTTGGACTCAGAGTAGAATAGGAATCACTTTAAACAGCAAACTCCTACAATTGGATTTTGCTAAAAGAGCCCACACCTCACAATTTGATATATTTGGGAAAACTATTCAACTTTTTTAGATTATTCTTAAGATCTGTCACAGAGCATCACGCCTTTTGAATCTCTTGAAATCATTTGTCAAGGTTTCAGAGATTGCTGGATACAATTAACTCTCTGAAAAAGTCCCAGGAATTGTGGCTCAATTGCTAAGGAACTGGATATGTTAAATACATAGACAGCAATGTATTCAGTTCAGTTTTAAGTACTTAGAGGAGATATTGTGGGTCGAATCTGCCTCTTGGATGATCTCTGTGTTGTAAAATAGCAAGAACATGATTCACTCTATTTGTTTCCAATAAAGTAATCACTTTTTATACTCTCCAAACTCCTTTGACAATACAGTTATGATATGATAGGTTGTATATTGATTTGATGTCCCATACATGCCCAAAAAGGCCGTCATCATAGTCCACACTGGCTCGGGAACCAGGAGCATCATGAGAAGGAGTTCTACACCATTCACACAATCTGTTTAACTGAATGTAAATATTCATTAGGCAATAAGCCCTAAGAAAACAGACGTTGTTTTTCTGTCTGTTGCAGCAATTAATTTGAACTTTGGAATGTTTTTTTCCAGCTGCGAAATGCAATGCGCCTCGCAGCCGAAAAACCCCCACCAAAGCATAAATTAATGCTCCTGGGGCCCACAGATAATGAAGGCCCCGCGGGCATTTCTGTATGCAGTAATGGGCCGCAGTCGAGGGGCATATTGTCATTAGTATCCCGGTCTGTTAGACCGCGGTACTAGTGGTGGGGCTTTTTTTCGGCTGCAAGGCACATTGCACTTCGCAGCCGAAAAAAGAAGTTCAAAAGTTCAAAAAAATGGCTGCCACAGACAGGTAAACAAGGTCTGTTTTCTCTTTCTGTGACAGCCATAGTAAACAAAGAAAATGTCCACCATGGAAGGGGAGAAGGGACTACACGTAGTCCCTTCTCTGTTTCCATGGCGGCCTTTGACTAACATGTAAAAAAGTAAACCGAGAAAATGGATGACATCTAACAGGGAGAAGGGACTATGTGCAGTCCCTTCTCCCTTTCCAAGGCAGCCTGAAGAAACATGGAAGGAAGGCGAGGACCGGTATGAGGGGTGCGGTGCGACGTGAGCGGGATTACCAGAAGGTAAGGCTCGCAATTCGACCATTAGGTAAGCAGGTTTTCTTTTTTTTTGCGCCGTGCCGGGTATTAATGCTTAATAATGTACACAATAACATACTATCATTTGTGAGAATGAGAATGTTATGAAGCCAAAGGTGTAACTTTGATTACTGTTCATTCCTAGTGGTGCAATCAAGATAGTCAAATGATTTCAAAATTACAAACTCCTAAATAGCATTTTCCTACACCTTTCATTAAGCTGATCGAGCGCATTTAAGAACTGTGTTCAATATATCTGTAAGATAAATGGTTCAAGAATTTGTAAATACATGTGTTAATCCCTAACCACATTTTAAAATAGTTTTTTTTAGGATTGTACCAGTTTTTCATATATAATATCTAATAGGGGTTTACCGAACTTCGGCTTCGAGAAAGTATTCGGCCACATTCCGGCTGAAAAAAAGCTATTGGGCTCCAGCCGAATAGTTTCTAACTATTCGGCTCTTGCCGAATACTTTGACATTCTCCTTTGAATACAATTGCTATCACACAGCTGAAAAATATCTTGTATTGTAATCTGCTCTTTAGGGCATGTTTTGTTACAGATTCTTAGAAAAAAAATGTGCTCCTCTTTTACACTTAGCCTGCAACAATACAGAAACATCTTTTCTTTTGGTGAATGTTTATATGCAATGTGCACTTTTTTCAGTTGGAAAAAACAAACTGAAAGAAATGTGCATAGATACTTTCAGTTCCTGTCATGTCACTTCCTGTATACTTTTAACTCACTAATCAGTTTTTAGCAAAACATAGACCAACACATTTACTTTGCATATTTTCCCAGACTTCAAAAAGTAGATAAGAAGATAAGAATGGCTGTTCTCTTTAATAAGCTGATATCATTAATTTATGGCTTGACTAAACAAAAACATTTGTCAGAAGCATTACAATGTGTGTCAACTTGAGTAAAACATTGTTAGCATGATAATGTATCACATTCACTTATGAATTGTATAGAGTGTGGGATTTCTGATTAAACTGGACACTCTGGTTAATAATGCCTTTCTTTTTCTAGGGTGATTTGGACTTAAACATAGTTCTTTCACTCATGAAGATAGTGATATGTGAAGAAATGTATGGACGATTGCGACAAATTCAGGTCTGGGCCTGAAACCTTTTCCTGGATATTGGGGCAGGGGTAACAAATGGTGAATTCAGAGGTGGTCCTGGTCAAGCTGCGGAACAATACATATCTAATGCATATCTACTTAAGCCAGACCATGAAATCCAACTGATTTGTGAAATGATCCTGGTCCCCAAAATGTATGAGGTGGCAGAGCTGGAGGAGACTGAGTGGCACAAGCCTGGATATGAGAAATACCATTGTCATCTGTGACTTCACACTTTCCTTTTCCGCACACATCTCCGAAGGCTCTAAAAAGTCAAACTTCCTACTGCACCTCCTTAGAGGTACATTGCCTTTCCTCTCCCTCCCCCAGAAGCTCACTGTCCCCCAAGCTCTGGTTCTCTCTAGGTTGGACTACTGTAACAGCCTTTTCTAAATCTACCAGCCTCCTCTCACCGCCCTTTACAACTAGTCCAGAACAGGACTGTGAGACTTGTTCTTGGCCTCAAGCCCTGGGATTGTATCTCTACAGCTCTGAAATCCATTAATTGGCTTCCAGTGGACACAAGGATTCAATTTAAAACCCTCTGTATTGTCCACAACGCTTTCTGTGGCTTGGGCCCAAAATACCTTCAACTATCCCTCTGTAAATACCTCCCCTCTCAGGCCCTTTACTCCTCTACTTCCAACTCCCTCAGGGTCAGTCGTTTTTCAAAGAAAAGAACTGGGGGTAGATCACTGTCCTCGGCGGGGGCCTTCCTCTGGAACAGCCTCCCAGTCACCTTGAAACTTGAGGAGAACCATTTCCAGTTCTAGAAGCACTCCAAGACCTTCCTCTTTGCTTCTGCATTTGCCCCCTTCTCCCCTGCTGATCTGCTCTCTCTCAGCACCATGCTCCTGGCCACCCTTTGTCCTTTGGGCCCAGGTACCTGCTCACCCACCTGCACTGCCTTTGAGCCACCCCTTGCACTGGGTTCTGTATCTGTACCCATACAGTCCCCAATTGCTCTTCTTGCTCTTATCAGATATAACTTATCTGACAAATTACGCACTTAACTCTGTGGCTGTATTTATTTTATTTATTTTATTTATTTATTGCATTTATTTATTGCACTTATTTTTACTTTGTTGTCTTCCTTGTGCCGCATTTTCCACTCCTCCCCATTCCTCACACTGTCCCCCTTTTCCCTTTTCCATGCACTTTTGCGTTCTTAATGTCACTGGGCCTAGTAGGATTGTTGTTTTTATTCTCCCTTGTTCCCCTCCCTTTGCTTGGTCAGGCTCTGAAACACTTGTGTATGAGCGTGATATAAATAAAATATAATTAATTCATTGTCAGATGGAGCATCTTGCGGCCATGAGGGAGTCCTGGACCAGTATCCCTATAGTTTGCTGAAGTGCAAAGACTGGATCCTCTCCTCAATCAATTTACTGATGTATTGCTTATTCAAGCTCCATGAGCCCTACATTGAGGAAGCCATCCTAACGACCAATACTCACCAAAAAGAAATGTATTCCAAAGAACCACTTATGGGAGCAAGAAAATCTTGGGACGAGAAACCCACAATCTGGATGAGACAATGTAATTCTGCAGGGACTAGGTACAGGCCATTAAACATCAGTGGAGAAAAGAATACTCAACTGCCAAATTTGGACAACAGAAATCGACCAGGTCTAAGCCGTGGACTGGAAGAGGGAATCCAATGCTCTTCATGCAGGAAACCCAAGAATTTTTACCAATTCAGTTTCAATCAAAAGAAGGAGGAGCCCATAGAGAATGGGCTTATAACACCAGGCCATCAAGAAAGCTGCATGCTGACAACAAAACTGAAGCCTAAAGAGAAAACAGGTCTGTCAGGGTACCTTCCTGATATGGTCATGGAGGATCAGGAATACATAGAACCATCAACATTGGCCATTTTCTAAACAGCCTAAACAGACTAGAAGTGGTGTCTCTGTGAGAGTTCGAAGGAGGTTGCCATTAACTTTACTGGACTAGGGGATTAGCAAAACATATCTCAGGAGTAGCCAGATCCTGGACCTCTATCACAGATTGTGTGCATGCACATGGATTTTGACTTCTAATCCCAGGCTCAGTTAAATCTCATCACGCTGGGAACAACAGTTACCATGACAGTTCTGCACAGATTACCAGAAGATGCACTTAGATACTATAATAATACCTTATTGTGATATAATCCAAATTATTAGGATTTTACACAACTAAACACTTAAAACACTTAAAAACATATACATAAACATAGGCATAGCCACTACGTAGATCAATCAAGCAATCAATGACACAGAAACAAAACAATCAATCAAACAGAGGCAAAGGAAAGGGAAGGGTAGCAGTAAGCATATCACTGTCCAGATTCAACTGTTTTACTTGAGACCATGTCCTAAAGAGAGCCAATTGGAGTCCCAATGATTCAGTATTCAAACAACTGATCCAAAAGTCTATACTTAATTGTGGACCCATTTAGAAAAAGCACACATATATACATGGCCAAGTTTAGGGCAAAGAGTTAACACATGCCGGCTAGTTTCCAACACTCCTGCATTATGGCAAATCCAGCAATTTCTTGCTTCCAATGGTATCTTCAGGCAACCCCCAGTGATAACAAGTACCGGAAGCTGGTTAGTCCTAAGACTCAATATAAAATCCCTCACGTCATGCGCCGGGCACAAGAGCAAGTAGGGCTGAGGTTTCCGAAATCTAAAGGTTACATGGGCTACAGCCTCATACCCTCTCAGTTTAGCCAGGTGGATGGAATTCATGGACCAGTCCCATCTATTCAACTTTTCTTCAGATGAGCGTTTCAAGTGGATATAGGATAGATGGAACTTGCTCTCCTGCGACCAGTCGATCTCCTTACATAGGGCTTCGTTTAGAGCTTTATAGTTGGATTCCCGGGGATGCTTCTCAACCTCATAATTCTCCCCAGACAGCCGAGAGAGTCTGCAGGGAGGGTTACATTGTGCTTTAAGATAAAAAGCTCCTCTTGCACATAATGCCATACCACTCAGGGATATGAGGCCATATTCAAGACGTAGGTACTGTACTGAGCAAGACGGGCCCAGCCCTAGAACCGCGCGCCAAAAGTGGCCCTCAAGAATATTCAACCACTTCAGATCTTGCAAAGCAAGTGCCTCTAGGCCATATAGAAAGCCATGTACGAAACACTGTTGGTAGAGTTTTAGTATTCCAGCCATACTGAAGCAGTGCCGTGCCCCTGGCGAATTTGCATACCTGAAGGGTTATCAGCTTGGCGCGCCGTTTTTTGTTGGAAATTATTCCCTCATAGTTGGTAGGTGTTTTAAAATCCAGCCCCAAGTAGGGATAAGATTCTATCACTGCTAAAGTTCCCAGCTTAGTATCAATGCCAGTGCGGGTGGGGCCTTTGCGGGCAATAGCCATTACTTTAGACTTGTCCAGATTCATGATCAAGCCCAGATGGGATGCACACTCTGCCAACTCATTTAACATGAACTTTATGCCGGATAGAGTTTGAACAAATATAATTAGATCATCGGCATAAAGCATGCCAGTAATAGGGGTACCACCCAGCTTGGGGGGACAATTTGCTTTAGCAGACATGCGTTCAAGAAGGTCTGCAATATATAAGTTATAGTGCATGGGTGCCGTCACGCAGCCCTGTTACACCCCTACATTGATAGGTATAGAAGTAGATAGTTCACCATTGTCATTAAGGCAGACTTTAGTCGAGGTGTCACTATGTAGCTCAATTAGTATATGGAGGATCCAGGGCGGCAGTTCATGTTTCTAAGATTACGCCAGAGGCTATCTCAGACCACTAAGTCAAAGGCACTACTGAAGTCAATAAAAGCGATATATAGGGTACTCTCCTGACTGTTAGAGGTGTTATTAATCAGCTGGTCCAGAATCCGAATATTGTGGGTGGTACTGGCCCCAGGTCTGAATCCAGTTTGTGCATAATCAAGAATCTGGTTTGCAGTTACCCAAGCTTCAACTTCCTTCATCACCAGAGTCATAAAGATTTTGCTTGTCACATTTAACATAGATAGTTGTCTATAGTTAGCAGGAGATCCCTGTTGCCCTTTTTGTGCACAGGTATCAAGAGAGATGTTTTCCAGGATGATGGCACCAGACGTGCCCTGCAGATACGGGAGAATAGGATAAGTAGCACCTGGGCCCAATTGCTGGGATCTTTTTTCAGCACTGCATTAGCCAGCCCATTAGGGCCCGGCGCATTAGAGGACTTTAATTTCAGAATAGATTGTTTTATAATGTTGTGGCTAAGGTGGAGAGGCCACGGTTTTTCACTCACAGGCAATCGTTTTATTATTGCCCCTTCCTGATGGAATTTATGGGCGATGCAGCTGGACCAATTTTCTCCTGAGATAGGATTCAGGATTTTTAACTTCTGTTCCCCTCTTGACTTGGCCAAACAGTACATTTTTGCCACTGCTCTCTACACTGAGTTAGGCGATGGTAAAGTAGCCAAGAGCAGAATCGTCATTTTAACTCCTTAATTTGGTCGTTTATCAGGCTGCAAGCAGCAGCAGTCACCAAGGACCTCCTTAGTGCTTGAATGGAGCGTCTCATCTCCCATTTCTTATTGCGTATGTTGACATCAAAGGCAACCTGTCCACCTGACTTCCATCCTATCCTGGAAACGGGGATATCCTTAAACAAAGCCTGAGAGGTTCTGGTTATCCACTGTTCAATCGCCTCAGGATTTTTACCCCACAGCAGCTGTTTAATTTTGATGTGAATCTGAAAAGAGATGAAATTCACTTTATCAATTTTCCGCTCGGTCCATCGTATCCTTGTTCTAGCATGGTTAGGCGTGACCCCTTGGCATACTCCCCTAAGCGCGGGCCTGCCTCTTCCCTCCATACTCAGTTTTAAAATCACATGGTCGCTGAAATTGTTCAGGGTGATTTTTAGTTGCAGGGCATGCCCAAGGAGGCATTCAGACACTGCTACATAGTCAAGCACCGAGCGCTTTACCCCGCCAGCCCATGTGCAGTTGCCCGGGGTATCGCCCAAAGTGCATCCATTAAGCAGGGTCAGATTCTATTCCCTAAGGGTATCCAGCTACATTTTTCCTGGCTACAGGAGGCTACATCTGTCGGTAACATGAGCATAATCCCCACATACTTCCAGATCCAAACATTTGGCATTAAGGTCTCCACACAATAGCACAGGGGCAAAGGCTTTTCCCATAGACCATGTAACTAAAATTGAATCCAGTATGTCTCCAAGGTCCTCTGTAATTATAACCCTTGAGGGATCATATACATGGACTACCAAAATATCATTGTGACCTCCCCAACCCCCAGGGGGGGATACCTGTTTAGCCAAAAGATTACCACCCGGGGAGCCCCCATATATCAACCTAGGGTTATAAGAGGATTTGACACTGGTCAGTAAGCCACCACTAGGTCAACCCAAATTTCCCTTAGTCGCCAACGACTGGAAGGTAACGTAGCCATCAAATTCCACTTCCGAAGTGACCCAAGATTCTTGTAGGAGAAAAAGATCAGATCCAAGAAGCCATTCCCGGGTGCCACCAGCATTTGTCCAATGGCTGAAGCCCCGGGTGTTCCAGCTTATTACAGTAGAAGTTCATCCTCTTTTCCTTTGGGCAAACATTTCTTGGAGCCACTCCCAGCCTTGTTCATCTGTAAGTTTAGTTGCCGCTCTTCCATTTCCTGATTTCACAGGGGCAGGGGCGGTAATACAGTTACATTTGCATGCATCTCTAACTGGAGCTTTTGGGAATGGGGGTCCAGGGTATATCCTAGGTAACCCAAGAACACCTGATGTGCCCTTATCATGGCTGCAATTTCTGGTAGGCAACAGTGAATTGTTGTAAGTTTTGCTCCAGGTATCCGCAAGGGTTCCACAAAATCCACATCACTTGAATTAAGTATGCGCAGCGAGGGTATTTTAGCAAACAGGGCGAACAAGTTAGGGCGATTCAATTGGAGCCCAGCCTTAGTACTGGCCGTCGGCATGATTGTCACCTTTCTTAAATCGACTTTGCCAGGACAGAGACTGAAAGGTCCTCAGCATTAAGCTTTTGTGTCGTATCAGGTTGGAGTGGGGGGCAGTGATTAGGGTCAACCAGCGATGTGTGTCTGGGCCTCTTATCCCCCTGTTGCGTACCCGTGGGCACCGGGCCATCTGAAGGCGGCTGTTTGTCACACAGCAAGCTAGTTAAGGTTCCAACAGTCTGCGCAGACATTCTCTTGCGCCTGGCTGCCCGCTTGCGTTACTTTTTGGAGATGTTGCTGCCCGTAGGCCGTGGCATTTAAGTTCATGGCAGGGATAGGGCCACTTCTTGTACACTAACTTCCAAGCTCGTCAGAGCCGGCTTAGGGTGAATACGGCCCTTTGCAAGATGTTTGTTTGCCATGTGAACCTGTCTTCTTGATGATGCGGCCGCAGGCAGTTTAACTCCCTTTTCTCCCTCTTTCACCCGTAGCCTTTTTCCCCACATCCGAATGAGGATCATGCACTTTGTTCAAAGCAGGCAAGATTTTCTCACCTTCGTTGTTGCTCATAGATTTAATAGGGGGTACGTCACCCCTCAAGTCAATGATGGACAAGCTTGTATTCCCTTGTCCCTTGAGCAAATGCGAATGTAGGACAGCAATCATTTACCCCATATCTTTTAGATCTTCGTGGATAGTACCACCTAGTTTGAGTAAAATGTTTACTGAAAAACTGAGCACTGCCTGACTTGTATGGGAGGTGTCATGTGTACTGAACTCAGTTTGTGTAGATTCATGGGAGGGGTTCACTGAGTCGAATAGCATATTAGGGCTTGCAGAGAGTCTGGGGCCCCTAGCCGGAGACAGTGGCTGGGGTAATTCATTGTGCTGATCCAAATGGTGCCTCAGGAGGTATATCCTGCGTTCCAGATGTCGCTGCAGGTAGTACTTCTCCAGGCAGCTTATCTCATAGGCTTTTTACACTCACGCCCCCCCCTGCTTTCAATGGGGGGCGTTCCAACACAGAGAGATTGATTGAGGCTTCCTCTGCATGTACTACGTCCTGCCTGATCACTCAGTCCTGCAGGGCATAGCATAATTGCAAGAGCGAGTCATTATCCAAATCCAATGGGGCATAACTGCCCTCTCCCTCCAATTGTGGAATAGTGCAATCCTGTTTAGCAGCTGCAATTTCGGGTTTGGAGGTTTTTGCCGGGAAAAAAGCATCTAGGGTGCCTTTTTGCGCTGCCTGGGGCCTTATCCAGGCTCCTTTGACCGTATGTTATCATTATATATGGGCAGCTTGTTATTAGAACGCAGGCCGTAGGGTTTCTTGCCCCATGTACCTGTCGTTTTATTATGGCTTGTAGCTTTCCCAGTCATATTCTGTCCACTTCCCCACACAAGAGCATGCCTGGTAGGTTGCAGCATTTAAGTTGTGCTTTATGGGCTGAAGGTTGAGCCCTTTAGGCTTATATTATACCTCCACCCCCTGTACATAACAAAAAGGAGGGAGAGGGGGGGGGGCAGGGGAGGGGGACGTAAGCAGGGCAAAAAACAGAGATTTTCAACAGAACGATTTCCGAGGGGGGGCGCTCCCTCTTAAATATATGCTTTCCCTATAGCCTCGCCCCTGGTAATCAAGGAGTAGCTAGTAATCACCTGTCAGACAAAGCACAGGGCTCGGGGCGCAGGGCAAGCACAACTGCCTTACCCGTCACTCTTAGCTGACCAGCTCCCGGTCTCTGGAGCTCAGGGCTGCAAGGTCCACCCGAGCATGTCCGGTGCGGCAAGCGACACTCTCTGGCACCCCTCTATCTGCTGTCTACCGCCACTGGCAACTTACTTCTGCACACTTGTGCAGGGCTACAGGTCCTTGGGTCTCCTTCCACCCTGGGGCGAGTTCTTCTGTGAAGCAGTTGAACAGCCACCCGCGTCCCGCGTTCCACGACCCACACAGTGAATGCAATGTGCCGCTGCTGCTTCGCTTGAGGAAAGGACCTCTCAACGGTCCACACCAGCACACTACGGCGCAGGCCGCACACCCACAGGAGTCAAGCACGAATCAAGCCGCACCTCAACGCTCCCAATCGTTAGAGGATCTCAGAGGCCGCTTCCGATTCGAAAATCTCTGGACATACAGATTTTCCACTATTTCATAGATGTGTCAAGATCCTCCAAACTTTAAATAAGAGAAACACCAATTTTTTTTTTCCCACACATAGTGAGAAGTAAGAGGGGGTAGGGGGTTTAAAGAAGGGGTGGACATATGTGACAGAGCCAGGGTTGTGAACATGTAAAGGGGGCCAGGGACCTCTCCGATCCTTGAGAATAAGACCTATCTGGGCATATGCTGGAACCAGCACTGTCCCCAAGATGGGGTGGCGGAGTTGGGGTGGGGCTGTCCCAAACCCACCTCAGTGTGCTTTGTATACTGTTACTAGTAAATGTGCCTATAAACTGCTCTTCTGGCCAACATTTATTTTGTGGTCTTTTTCAGAAACACCTCTCCAAATATACACCTGTGTGCAAACAAGTAATCCTTGTCTGTAACTAGAGGCAGGGGATCAAGACCAGAAATGGAATAGACTGTGATATTTCCTTCCCGAGAGGGATAAGGTATTAAGGTGCCGATTCAATACCACAAAACCCCTGAAATTCACCCAGTGCACATTTATATGCATAAATAATGCATTTTAAATATTACATCGCTCTTTCTTGCACACACGTGATCTGCTGTACCAATGTTGCCATTCATGATGCCATAAGTGATGTCACTTGTGATATCTATGATTTCATTTTAATGCCATCAGTGTGCTTAGTGCCCATACAATGGGGGCATCATAGTTAAGGTGGCATAGCGTTCAGCACATGCTGAATTTCAGGGGTTTTGTGGCATTAAAATGGCGCCTTAATGTCACTTCAACTACATTTTTTTTTTACCGAATTTCAAGAGTGTAATCGCATCAGATTGTTTCCCTTAACATTGCTTCAACTAAAGTTTTTTCACTGAAATTCTAGGGTTCAGTCTCATTGAACGTATTCACCTTAAGTCTTCTTTAACTAAATTGTTTTCACTGAATATCAAGGGTTGTGTTATGCTATCCCTCATGACATACGTAATTCTGTCTTATTTTCTGATAACATAACTGATGTCATATTATTTGTTATCAATATCTGTGCTTGAGCTACACAGCATTGAGTATATCAAGTATTACATTTATGTTTGTGTGTACACTAGATAGGTTTGGATTATAAATGGTGTACTGTGAAGAGAAAGAGTGAGGTGGGACTTGTGGGAGGACTGTGATGAGGAACACTGAGGTTGTATATTTGGGGACTGTGATGATGAAAATTGAAGTTGCATAGTTGGGAACTCTGATTAGGAATAGCAATGTGGGGTTAGTTGGGGACTGTGATGAGAAACAGTGAGTTGATGGTAGTGTGGTTCTAAAATGAGGAAGATTGGCATGTGATATACAGAACGTTAAATCATGCCTACTTCACCTCTGAAAATATATATCTCACTCATTATAAAACCAAACATCCTTTTAAGGACTCCCAATAAATATTTAAAACAAATGAAAACATGAATGAAATAGTCCATGGACGACCCTCTGCAAGTATGAACACACCCCATTGACCTGTTCTTTGGGATGGTACCCACTCAAGCGTCTGCATTCACACTTTAGCTCACTGTACCTTTCATAGATTAGAAATGTCCATTTGCATGTCAGTCGTTGTCCTCCTCATATTGGCAGTCCAGCACCGAAATGCTATGGCAATTCCCTTCTGAACAAGAGTACCAACAGCAACCCCATACAAGTGTTTCAGCCTTGTAGGGGGCCTCATCAGTGAGGTGGAGTGGTGCCTCTCTGTTCAAAGTGAGCAAGGGGTCCACATATGAATGACCCTAGGAAACATAGGGTGACTAAACCTAAATCCCGTAAATAATCAAAAAAAATTCCATGGGCTCCCCTCTGCAAGAACAAACACGGCCCATTGACCTGTTCTTTGGGATGGTACCCACTCGAGAGTCTACAGCCACACTTTAGCTCACTGTACCTTTCACAGATGGGAAATATCCATTTGCATATCAGTCATTGTCCTCCCCATATGGGCAGTCCAGCACCAACATGCCATGGCAATTCCCTTCTGAACAAGAGGATCAACAACAACCCCACAGAAGTATTTCAGCCTTGTTGGGCCTCATCAGTGAGGTGGAGCTGTGCTTCTCTGAGAACCATGAGCAAAGGGCCCATGCTGGATGACCCTAGGAATCTTAGGGTGACTATACCTAAGTCCCTTAAATAATCAAAACATAGTCCATGGGCTCCCCTCTGCGAGAATGAACATGCCCCTTTGACCTGTTCTTTGAGATGGTACCCACTCGAGAGTTTGCAGCCACAATTTAGCTCACTGTACCTTTCAAAGATGGGAAATACCATTTGCATATCAGTCTTTGTCCCGCCCACATGGGCAGTCCAGCAGCAAAATGCTATGGCAATTTCCTTCTGAACAAGAGTACCAACAGCAAACCCATACACGTGTTTCAGCCTTGCTGGGCCTCATCAGTGAGGTGGAGCTGTGCCTCTCTGAGCACAGCCGAGCAAGAGGCCACGTCTGGATGACCCTAGGAAACTTAGGATGTCTAAACCTAGGTCCCTCAAATAATCAAGAAATATTCCATGGGCGCCCCTCTGCGAGAACGACCACGGCCCATTAAGCTGTGCTTTGGGTTGGTACCCACTCAAGAGTCTGCAGCCACACTTTAGCTCACTGTACCTTTAACAGATGGGAAATATCCATTTGCATATCAATCTTTGTCCCGCCCACATGGCTAGTCCAGTAACGAAATGCTACAGCAATTCCCTTCAGAACAAGAGCACCAACAACAACCCCATACACATGTTTCAGCCGTTATGGGCCTCATCAGTGAGGGGAACTGTGCCTCTCTGAGAACAGTGAGCAAGGGGTCCAGGTGTGGATGACCCTAAGAAACTTAGGGTGACTAAACCTAAGTTCCTTAAATAATCAAAAATAGGCCATGGGCGCCGCTCTGAAAGAACAAACACGGCCCATTGACCTGTTCTTTGGGATGGTACCCACTCGAGAGTCTGCAGCCAGACTTTAGCTCACTCTACCTTTCACAGATGGGAAATGTCCATTTGCATATCAGTCTTTCTCCCGCCCACAGGGCAGTCCAGCACCGAAAAGCTATGGTATTTCTCTTCTGAACAAGAGTACCAACAGCAACCCCATATAGTGTGGCTGCAGACTCTCGAGTGGGTACCATCCCAAAGAACAGGTTCAACATTCAACATTCGATTCTCAAATTGAGATTCATCAGAAGAATTCATATAAGGAAGACCATAAGTATATACCACACCTAATCTAATCAACAACCAAACTGTCAATTAACATATTAAAAAATCCATAACAAAAAAAGAAATAAAAACTGACTCATTTATTTTTTGGGTCGCGATTTATGTGTACAAAAACATCTGCAAATGGAGTGGCCTAAGGCAACATACCTGGCATGAATTTTGACAGATGATTGGTCAAAGACACACAGATCGTGAATCACATCTATATACTCTATAAAACTTTACACTTTCTCAATGCTTTGCAGATAAATTCAGATAATCACCTTGAGTGTCCTATTTGTCCAAAGAGCACTATTTTCTATCCACACATTTGCAGTGGGTGTTCTCCATTTCTTCTTCTTTGTTTTCTGTTGGTTTGTTTATTTTATATTCTTTTTTTTGTATTTCTTTTTTAAGAATTTTGTTATCCTTTTTGTAATGATTTTAGTTTTTTTCTCGGATTTTAATTTTTTATTTTTTTCTGAAGACGGAGACATAACATCCAGAGGCTCCATCCAGCAATGAAGATATCAACCTCATTATTGTCCCTGTACAGCCGCAAGACATTGAATAGTTAGAGCAGCAAGCACCAAACAAGAAGTACAGCCACAGGAGTTTCACATCTTCCCTGTGCTAATGGTACTTCAAGTTCTGTATCGACAATCCACATTCGGACATCGAAAAAGGACACTGCACATTTTGTGGTGATGTGTGCAGGAGAGCATTTTTGCTTACGCAGAGCCTGGGCACCAAGGTGTTCCTTAAACATCTGATTTGTAAACATTGGTGGCAAGTGGACTTACGTTTCCAGACAAGGTTCTGGCAACAAGCAATATGCCTTGGTATCAATGCCTTGCAACACACCGCTGGACCTTAAATGCTGCATGTCATGAAGGAAGCAGAACCACTACCACCAGCTGTTTCATCCATAGGAACTCTCCCATTAACTTCATCTAGTGCTAGGATGGAAGAACCTCCTTTGCCACCCCATGCTAATGCGGGTCTCCAGTAGGTGGTGTTTTCACCTGCAGGAAGTGTAATCTGCTGATAGCACTGAATGTATCCACTTTTGAGGCAATTGAGGATGCTTGTTGAAGCAAGTTACTTACATTGCGACACACCTCAGCACCACGCCCTAGCTCCTGAAATTCCACACCATTAACTGGGAAACGGACTTCAGAAATTTAGGCTTGGCAGCGCACCACACGTAAAAGTCATATATATATTTTCTTTCACGGAAAAACCCTTAGCACCCACATAGGAAATTACATGGGTGGTAAGAGGTGAGGGGGAAGGGGGAGGATTTGCAGTGGAAGGGGGCATCAGCACTCAGGCTGCTCGTAACACAGGATTCCAGGAACTATTTTTTTGTATAAATATAAACATAACAAAGTTAACACAGCACCATTTATTTCTAATATACAGATATAATATCTGAGGGGCTGATTCTGAGCTCATGATCAAAAGAGTGTTGAAATGCGACATTCTCACCTCCAGTTGCCAACACCACCATTCTGAATAGTTGAAGTATTTGAGGAGAGATTCCAGAAGCAAATGCTTATAAAAGCACTTGTTTTGGGCAAACTATGTGCTCCAGTGGCACTGTGAGCATTTCTTAAAAGACTGACCTTATTTGAATTCAAGAACGTTTTCTTAAACTTTCATTAAACTAGAAAAGTGGTGGTCCAGTCTAAGAAGTGCTATATCTATAAAAGAAAAAAAGTGGGCGGTTGACTTTAACAGCTCCTCAAAGGTACCATATGTTAACTCCTTTTTTAGACATGTTAAATGAGTGCTGCTGGGAGGAGAATCCCATCCATGTTGCTTCCCTTCATTCCTCATTGTTACTAGGTTGTTGTCAAGTCATATATCAGGCACATGCAAATGCCAAGGCTTTCTTATCTCTGCACCACAGTCTTTTTTTTAAAACTATTTCATAACACTTTTAAACACATTTCTACTTATAGCTATTCATTTTCTTCTTGTTGCTATGACATATACTTATTATATGTTTCAAATACCTGATTTAGTTACTTTCCCTGCAATTAACTATTGTAATTGATTACTAATACATGACATTCAAACCATTTGTAAAACATTACATATTTTTATTTTACATTTTATAAATTGATAAGCACTACAAATGAATGCTCCAAATGTAATCGTATTATACTTTTGTATCAGTGCATTGTTCCATGTTACATTATTACTATTGTAAAGTGTAATAAAATCAAATATGTATCAGACAAGATAAGCAAAGATATTTTTACTTTTATAATCAATAATGTAATTTCTGATTTGATGTAATTAGTTACGCCATCAGTGATGCCATCAGTTATGCCATCTGTTATGTAATTTGTGATGTCACCAGTGATGTTGTCTGTGTTGTCATCTGTGATGGCAGCATTGTGGCTATACTCTGTGCAACAGGGGGCACATAGTTAATGTGCACTTGCTTGAAATGTGAGCGCTGAATGTATTTATTTGTTTGCTTTAAATCTGATCACCTCAACTTTCTCTTAAGTAATGATTTGTCACTGCATTTCAAGGGTTTTACTATAGTTTCCTCAGGGCCCAGTATCCATGGCCTCTGGCAGTGGCCACTGTAAATGTTGCATCAATAGTTTTCTTTTGGACCCACTAGACATGGCCTTAAGCCATGGTCAAACATGTTGCATAGTTTCTTGTGGTCTCAGTAGCTATGGCCTTTGGCTGTGACCACTGTAAATTCAGCATTAATAGTATTCTTTCGGGACTACTAGCCATGGATCAGTGGCCCTGGCCTACAGCTCCAACATCTGTACGTGTTGAATAGTTTCTTGAGGACTCACTAGCTTTGGGCTTTTTCGGACATGGATTCTGTACATGTTGCACAAATAACTTTCTTTTGGGCCCACTAGCCACCGCCACTGGCCATGCCACAGCATTAATTTGTTACCAAACACGTATTGGCCACTGCCTAGTAAATGTAGGTGCTGAAGATGTTAAACCTTTTTTTTTTTTAACTCCTTATTCCCACGTTCATTTCACAGTAATAATTTCCAATAACTGAAACACCTGCTGTAGAGTGGCAGTTAACAATTCCTTGAAAAATGCTTGCAATTAAAAAGTCTAGCACATCCTCACAGGCACTCAACATGTGCCCCCCTTCTTTTATCCAAGTCCCCTCGTTCCACTCAATTATTTTTCCATCCCTAACCCTCTCCCATTACCCCTATCACTCGTCACTTCATGTGACGCACATTTATTTATCAGCATGTCTTGCAGAGTTACCGCTGTAATCTCGTGAGTTTACCATGGTTTTTCCCAGATAAACCATGCATTTTCTACCCATAACTGGCTCCCCAACCCACCCCTAAATCCTCAACTTCACATGTGTCTTCTTTCCCTTTCAATACCTCCAACCGATATGTGATTACTATTGCTATTCCTATTGATATAGCAACTACAGCCAAGCTATCTAAGCGCTGTCATTCAAAACAATCAGTGTTTCCCTATGAGTGACTACATAAACAAAAGTGTTTTGAGTCTCTTTCTGAAGTCAAGAAGGTTATTATACTCTCTAATGCAATGGGGGAGTTCATTCTAAAGCTGGATGGCATCCTTTTACCTCCTGCAAATAGTGTTCTGTGTTTTTTCATTTTTGCTTTCACCTGGTATTATCGCAGTAATCATGTGCATCAAACAAAAAATAAAGAATTGAGACTTTTTATTTCTGAAAAGTCTCTTTGCTGCAAAGCACAAAGACCGATATATGTAAACTTTTTATGGAGCAGGGGCACCCGCATGTCTCTGTTGAATATTTGTAAAAAGTACTGGATGGAATTACCCCAAACCAGTCGATACAATTCAGTCAACACTTTGTTTCTTATTTCGTCCAAATCTACCCAGTCATTATTAAGCTATGGCTTGTCAAATACTGCACTTTCTTTCTATGGGAAAATGAACGAGTGTAGGCTGAAAACTGCCTGTTTATGTGTTCTCAATAACATTTTCATTTTTTAACGAATTGTTCTCAAAATGTCCAGATTTGGGTGGGGGCCTTGACAAACATTGTGTCTGGAAAATATCATCCAAATCCATCCGGCATGTCAAAGATTATCAGCCTCTGTCAGCCTTTCTGCTACAAAACACCCAGGCCAATATACATGATTTAAGGAGCAAGGGGCACCTCCTTGTCTTGTGAAAACAGAAATAAAATATCGAGGCTGAGTTCCCCAAAATGAAATACACCGAACACGGGTTACAAAGGAACATACAAAGTACTTTATTCTATACTGAATTCAATTACAAAAACAGTGCAAAGTCAGATAGCTATCGGCCCTCAGTACAACACAACGAACTCCAGCGTGGTTCAGTGTGTTCAGTGAGAGACGTTGTACATTAGAATGCATTCGCTTTTTATACATTTTGTGGGCACTATGTCCAGCCCTACTTCGTGTTAATATTCTAATTTATACATCACCAATTCTAGGGTTTGTGCCAAGTCTCAAATAACCGCATATAACTGGTTTGTCTTTAATACATGTAACAATAAGCTTATGCATTGACTGTGAATTCTAAAGTTTTGCATGCAGGCCTTCTTAAACATAAATACAATGTAGTAAGACAGATGTTCTTCGTTCAATATGTAAATACATTATCTTAATATATGCTTGTGGATTGGTTTCATTGCACGAGTGATCCCTTTACACATAGGTCAACGAAGGACGGGGTCTCAGTTCATGACCTCAACAAGTGGCCTGCAGGCAGATTACACATTAGCTATGTACAGAGGTCAAGACGGCCATGTTGTATTTTGCAATGACCTTGTTCACCATTTTAGCTCACAGGGTGACTTTTCCACAACGAATCCTAAAATGGCGGCTTGACCTAAAATGGCGGCCTACATGGATAAAGGTCAGGACCTTGCAACACAGATTTCTCTCACAGGTGACTTTTCGGGCAGCTTGGCGTAGGCCAATATAGAATATATTCTTCACAATAGGTGTCACAATATACTTTCTATTCCGACAAACCCTCCTTTTGGCCTATGCCAAGTGCAAAAAACTACTTTGAGTCTCCCTGCGAAGGACTCCATGCATCATTATCCATGTACCCTGTATCACTATCTGAAACATCTATTGCCATTAGGTCTTTTACAAATAGATCCTTTAACACATATTCTTTGGAAGTCTTATCTGAGGCATACACCTTATGTCCTATCGAATCTATTGCTTGTGCGCAGCATCCCCTAGCATCAAACACATACCAGGCAGACACTGAACACAGCAACAAAGAAACAACAGAATTCCCAAAATAGTGAATAAGACCGAAGGTACCTTCCAACCCCAAGAACGCAAGAAGTCCCAGAACCAAGCGCCAAGATCCCAATTTCCCTCGGGAACATGCACTTCGGAACTAAGGACGTGCAGATTCTGTATTGCCTTGAAGATATTTGGGGAGGAATCTGGTACGAAAACGCAGCAAGCGGACCCCACTAATTTACATACTCCACCACGTTCAGCCAGAATGACATCTAATGCCATCCGGTTCTGGAGGGCTACTAATCCTATTGCTTTCTGCTCTAATGTCATGTTGTAGAGTATATCCCTGGTGCGGTTGATGGTTCTCTCCAGTACTCTCGATAGTCTCCTGATATCTTCTGAATTCGTTATCTGCCCCCAAAATGGCACAACTGATTTTGCTATATCTCCCAAGACTTGTGCTGGGGTGTCACCATTCTCGTCCCACCATGGACGAGCATTTGAAATTTCTATAGTACTTGCTATGAGCACCCCAGGTAACAGGATCCCTAAATAACAGGTTCCTTGCCAATCCATGGGCAACCATGGAAATGCTACATTACCGCAAATGAAATAGACAGGTTCGCCTACATACAAAGGTATGTCTTCCCCAGTCAAATTTGCAACGTTTGCACAACCTTTAAAATCTCCCATTGACCGAGTGCCATTCCTCTGTATGCAGAAAGAAACTGAATCGGGGCTATGGTTAACACTGTAGGAAGGAGGAATGGCATCCTTATTGCCTATCAGAACCATTTTAAAGGAAATCAAAGATTGGAAAGGATGAGACAGTCTATCAGAAGGCCTAATAGAAGCAACATTCGGTTTACTCCTATTTGCAAAAAGGGAGCATCCCAGGGGAGTCAAAAAACTTTTCTCAAAACTATTCAAATTGGTGCCATCAAAGTTCCCTGAGACGCTATCATTCCATCCGCCAAAGAACAGTGCTCTAAGAGAAGCATAGCAAGCAGTTGTCAACGGTAAAGGATGAATATACCAATCTAGCCCCTTATCCCCATGTTGCGGTAAATGTGAACAGACCCAGCAGTTGGATTTATTAAAAATGGCATGAGTAGCTTTCATGATAAGTAACAGTGTGTTATTATGATACCTTTGTCTGTGCTGGGAATCTCTAGGAGACAAAGTATGCAAATGTACAAAAGGTGTGGGAACAGTGGGTACATTTTTAGTCAATAGCAAAAACTCTAAAGGATGAGTTTCTTCAAAATACCAAAGGCCTAAAACAGTGAATATTATAAAACCAAATATTATTACAAAAATACAGAAATAGGTTTTCGGGGCCCAGGCATTTTGTCTATTGTCCCGGTTGGTCACCCCCTTATTTACAAGTCCAATACGAGCGGCGGCAGTAGCAGGCATTGCAGTCTTCAAATGGAAACCCCAATGTTCGTTGCTGGCGACCCCCCGGTCGCGCGATTTCTGAGTCCTTCCACAACCCTAGCCAACAGAATCCCCTTTCTCAAATTTGGGCAAAAGCAAGCCCTCGATGACTCTTTTCCTTCCTTGAATGCACAGCCGAACTGTGCCATATGTCTAACAGATGCACAGCAGAACCGTGCCGTATGTCTATCAGATGCACAGCAGAACCTTACCGTATGTCTATTTTCTCAGACGCAAGTGGTATCTGGCTGTTCCTGGTACTGATTGATCCGGAAACAATGTGTTGTCACTTCATGTTGGAAGCAACGTGTCAGGGGCAAATGAGGAGGCTGAATTTGAAACAGCCGTTTCCGGGTGCAAAATCTGGGGAGAGTGTGGAAACAAAATGGCAGCTTCCCCAAGCCTTCTGGGCTTAGAGATATTCTCCCTCACACTCTCAGTGCTGCTTACTGCTTTGGGATCATCAGTTGCAGTATCAGCGAGGGGTTCTGCTTCTTCTGTAACGTGGAATGGCCCACACCAGCAAGGCGCGAGGCAGGAGGTGCGCTCAAATGATTCGACAAGCACCCAGCTCCCAGGTCATATTCCGTGGCCTGGGCCCTCGTATCGCACAGGTAAGGCCTCTCGTAAATCAAATACAGGTTTTTAGTCAATTGGCTACAATAATCTGAAAGTAGTACATTTTCGACATTCTTCAAATTTCGACATTTTGGAAGATTCCAGTTATTGGCAGGTCTTCCCATTACCACCTCAAATGGAGAGAGCCCAGTCTTAGTTTGAGGGGTTGTACACATGGCTAGTAACATGATCAGAAAGGCGTCCAGCCATTTTAGTTTGGTGCCGGCACACGTCTTAGCGAGCTTGTTCATAATGATACCGTTGTGTCTTTCTACTAGTCCGGCGCTGTGAGGATGTCTGGCCGAATGGAACTGTTTGTCAATTCGTAACGCTGTACATATCTGTAAGATTACAGCGGCGACAAAATGTGGACCATTGTCTGACCAGATAACTCTCGGCAAACTGAACCGGGGAAAGTACTCTTTTAACATGGTTTTTGCAATGGTCATGGCTGTAGCATCATTAACAGGGAAAGCCTGAACCCACTTACTAAAGGCACAAATGACCACAAGGACATATTTTAGATTGTTGCATCGTTCCATTTCAATAAAATCAAAGTGGAATACTTCAAATGGGATAGAGGGTGGCACAAAACTTCCCCTCGGGGTTGCTGTCCCCTTTCCCACATTATGTTGTAGGCAAATCATACAGTTCTGGATGTAATGCTGAGCAATTTTAGTAATGTTGTCGTTTACCCAAACTTTTTCTAACATTTTTGTCATCTGTTGGGCACACACATGCGTAGGACCGTGTGCTATTACAACCATCATCATCACGTAAGCATCAGGAAGTAACCATTTTCCATCAACCGTGTCCACCCAACACCCATCATCATCATGTTTTCCCAAGCCCTCAGCCCACCTCTTGGCTTCTTCTAATGTGGCATCAGCTTCGATATCCCGTACAGACCCCACACCCTCATCCATCACATAGGCATTTTCAGTCTCCCTTGAAGCATATATCTCCGTAAAGAGATCAGTGGCAGTTTGTCTAGCTATTTGATCAGCGAAAGCATTCCCTTTTCCAATGTTATCTACAATCTTTTGATGTGCTGCAAATTTTACAACTGCTAACTGAGTAGGGAGCGCAAGCGCGGAGAGTAGTTGCACTATTAGGGAGCCATGTTGAATCTTAGTGCCTTGCGAAGTTAGGAACCCTCTTTCCGACCAAAGTCTCCCAAAGTTGTGAACCGCCCCAAAGGCTTTCCTGACTATCAGTATATGTATTTACTACAAGCCCTTCGGAAAGTTCACAAGCTCGGGTTAATGCTATAATCTCTGTGGCCTGCGCAGAATTATGCGTAATTCTCTTTGTTTCCACAACCGTGCTCAAGGTAGTGATTGCATAAGCGGCTGTGGATGTACCATCTGGAAGTTTAAAGCAGGAGCCGTCATAAAACAGCTCTCCTTGCGGATTATCCAAAGGGGTATCTTTCAAATCAATCCTGCCCTTTGTTTCTTGTTCAGTCATATACAAACAATCATGTGATTCTTCATCGCCACAAGTAGTATCTTGCGGAAAAGGTAGGAGTTCAGCCAGATTAAGGACACAACACCTCTTAATTTGAATGTGAGGGGCAAACAAGATCAATTCATATCTCGTCAACCGTGCGGAAGTGAGGTGTTGCGTTTGAGTTCGGTTCAATAGAACATCTACAGAGTGAGGCACCATCAGGGTCAGATCATGGCCTAGGACCATTCCCTCACTCTGTTTTACAGATGCAGCAGCAGCAGCGACAGCGCGCAAACAACTTGGCAAAGCGCATGCTACAGGATAAAGGGCAGAGGAATAGTAACCGCACAGCCTAGTCTTCCCTCCATGCTCCTGTGTTAATACAGCCAAAGCACATCCATCACATTCATGCACAAACAATACAAAGGCCTTTTCATAGTTTGGTGTGCCCAAAACTGGTGCAGAGCATAATGCAGTCTTAGGCAAGTCAAATGATTGCTGGTGTTCTGAGGTCCATGGCAACGGCGAAGAAATGCCCTTCTTCGTCAAGGCCAGCATCGGTTTTATCACTAGTGAAACATTTGGGATCCACAACCTACAGTAAGAAGCCATACCTATCAAGGCCCTAACTTCCTTCTGCGTATTTGGGACAGACATGGCAGAAATGTGTTTTATTTTTTCAGGTGTCAATCTTCTTCCCTCCTTTGACACGATTCTCATAGTAATGAGCCATGTGCAGTACTTCTGATTGTGATTTTGCCTGCCAAGCGCTCTCAGAGGACATAATCTGTTACTGGATGTCAGGCAGAAATCCACATACAAATTCGTCTACAAATAATCTTTTCCCAGACTCTGTGCCTAAGTCTTGTCCACTGAAATCTGAGAATACCTGTTCAAACCGATTAAAGAACTCGGTAGCACCCTCAGACTTTCCTTGGACACAGGCCGTAAGCTTGTCCCAAATAATTTTTTTCGGGAATTATGGTTTTTAATTTAGCAATGATTCTATCAGGCAGAGTTAATATCACCTGTTGTGGTCTTTCGCCAGCTGGCATTTCCCCATCGAGTCTAGTTATATCCGCCCATGGTATCTCCCAACCCGGGTACATCGTCAATAGTTCTAACTTGTTTCCATAAATCTACGGGCAGGAGTACAGGAAGCAATAAATCAATATCACCTAAGGTGAACACTGAGGATTGATAACAGATTCCATCTCTTTATAGAACCCTGTCAGATGTTTCCTAATATCAGGAATAGACTGTCTAATGGTGTTCACTTCCTGACGTGAAAACTGGACGTGAACAAACTGTGATACATAATGTGCGGGAATGTTCACAGCGAGTATACCCTGAGCAGCATTGGCCGCAACCTCAACCTTCGGGACAAATGTCGGGGGAACCTCCCTCATAGGCACCTGAGATGTAGGCAACTCCGAACGCTTACTAAGCAACAGAGCCAAGTCGAGCGCTAAAGCAGTCGAAGAAGTGTCAAGTGAAAAGGCTCTCTTATAAAGGTTCAATAACTTTGTGGGACAACTAATCTTCCTTTTTACACATTCATCCTGCAGGTACTCTACCATTACGTGTATCACTTTCCTCTGAATTTCCAACGTATATTGACTATATGTGTCATATACCTGAACTGGAGTTATCGATATGTCTGAAATCCATCTAATCGTATCTTTCTTACAAATTTGCATTTCCTCCGATATCGGTTTAAGACACGGAAGGAACCGTTTCTGTACATACATACTTTCCTCTTCATCATCCTCATTCTGTTTCCTTTCGAACTCCTTTCTATACTCAAATAACCTCTCGACATGCTCATTTACCTTCTCCGCAGTGTCTCTGGAAAGTGCTAAAGTATTTAGATCCCTTAACCCTTGTGGAACATCCGCATTATTTAATCTTCCCCACATTATACATAACTGAATCCCTAAACCTTCAATAAAAACATTTTTCTCAGGAAAATTATCTGTATTAAAAAGTGTGGAAAAAACGCTAGCTTGATCATCCTTCTCCATGCAATGCTTAGCCCAAGCAATGAACTCACGTTTCTTCTCCGGTGGTACAGTACTGCGAGTGACAACCTTTGACCCTGCACCACGATCGATTACAAGGGGCCCAAGACCACTTGGATTAGAGGGAGCAGGCAAATTTGATGGAGGTGCTATAACTGGTGCGATAAAAAGAGGCAGAGGAGCAGGTGGAGGGACAAAAACCAGAGGAGTAGGAACAACAGGTTGAGTAGGAAGAGCAGGAATAACAGCAAGAAGAGGTACAGCAGCGGGAAGAGGAACATACAGAGGTGGCGCAGAGGCACCAGGCCTTCGTTCATTTAATATTTTATCAATAAACTCATCAGAATCATGAAGATCTTTGGAAGGATAGATTTTCTGAATACCAAGTGAGAAAGCCCTTCCCATATTTTTAGCCGACTCAGACAGTTTATCCTGGTCATATAACAATGCTTTTTCAGCATTCGTTTTATGATGGCGCGCATGTTTCTCTCTACTCTTAAGCTGTTTTAACGCTTCTTTTTTCCAATTCTGCAAAACATCAAATGCTGCAGGTTTAGCCTTTTTCTTTAACAAGACTGACTCCAAATATTCAATGCGAGGGATCTCAAAACTACCATTGATTGGCCACTGAAGTTCAGAGGCATGTCTGGTTTGTCTGTGCCAAATATCATTAAATAATATACTTCCAATGCCATGCTTACAGTACATAGTACAAGCCGGCGACCCCTCCTGTGGTGCCGGACGGCTAAATTCCAAAGATTGTCTATCACCGCGGAATAATGCCCTGAAGCAGATAGACAATTTTCCAGGCATATCTCAAATTCTTGGTGTTACCTGGTCAATAACTGTGTCTGCAGATACAATGCGCCAAAATTCAAATTGTCAGGGTTAAATTAAGAATCGGGTCACGACTCACCTGACCAAACCTAAGGAGGACCGATCGGTACTTCTAAGAATCTTACCTAACTAATCTTACCTCGTCTATGGTGATTTCGGCAAATCTGCCCGCCTCGATAAGTGGACCCTCGTCAAGATGTCGTCTCAGACCACAGGCTAATCGTCCAGGGATCGGGTCGTGCAGCGCTGCTGAGGTGTCGCGTCTCATCCAGGGGCCCCTTTCTTTTTGTCACACCGTCTGATCCCGGTCCGATAGCGTGTGTCAACCTTCAACAATCAATCTTGAGGGTCCCTATTCGGGCGCCAACTGTGAAAACAGAAATAAAATATCGAGGCTGAGTATCCCAAAAGGAAATACACCGAACACGGGTTACAAAGGAACATACAAAGTACTTTATTCTATACTGAATTCAATTACAAAAACAGTGCAAAGTCAGATAGCTATCGGCCCTCAGTACAACACAATGAACTCCAGCGTGGTTCAGTGTGTTCAGTGAGAGACGTTGTACATTAGAATGCATTCACTTTTTATACATTTTGTGGGCACTATGTCCAGCCCTACTTCGGGTTAATATTCTACTTTATACATCACCAATTCTAGGGTTCGTGCCAAGTCTCAAATAATTGCATATAACTGGTTTGTCTTTAATACATGTAACAATAAGCGTATGCATTAACTGTGTATTCTAAAGTTTCGCATGCTGGCCTTCTTAAACATAAATACAATGTAGTAAGACAGATGTTCTTCGTTCAATATGTAAATACATTATCTTAATATATGCTTGTGGATTCGGTTCATTGCACGAGTGATCCCTTTACACATAGGTCAACGAAGGACGAGGTCTCAGTTCATGACCTCAACAAGTGGCCTGCAGGCAGATTACACATTAGCTATGTACAGAGGTCAAGACGGCCATGTTGTATTTTGCATTGACATCGTCCACCAATTTAGCTCACAGGGTGACTTTTCCACAACAAATCCTAAAATGGCGGCTTGACTTAAAATGGCGGCCTACATGGATAAAGGTCAGGACCTTGCAACACAGATTTCTCTCGCAGGAGACTTTTCGGGCAGCTTGCCCTAGGCCAATATAGAATATATTCTTCACAATAGGAGGCACAATATACTTTCTATTCCGACAGTCTGTCGTAAATTTTAGAAACTGCAGGATGTATTTACGCCCGACCAATCAAGGGAATGAAGTCAACTCTTTTTGCACGAGTTGTTTATTTGTTGGTCCAAATGTGACGAGTGGTTTTCATGCAACAGTTCTTCAACAAATGAACTTTTTCTCTATGATAAAATTAATGGGAGTAGGCTGAATATAAAATGAAGTTTTTGGTTCCTTTTGTTTCATTTTGTATCTTATTGTTCCCAAAATTACTGTTTTTGGGGGCCCTTCACAAACTTTCTACTTGGAAAATTTCATGGAAAGGCATCCAGCAAGTCAAAGGTTAATATCCTTTCTCAGTCTCTCTGCTAAATAGTAACAATGCAGATATAAAGGTATAAAGGAGCAGGAGGCTCCCAATTCTTTGTTAAATATTTTTTAAACTATTGGATGGATTTACCCAAAACAAATGGAGGAAACTAATTCAATGCTTTCTTCCCAAGTTGTTTATTTGGTTCAAATCCGTGTAGTGATTTCCGCGCTACCTCTGTTAAATAAAAAACACACTTTCTTTATGGGAAAATGAATGGGAGTAGACTGAAATCAAAATGCATTTTTTGTTTTCTTAAAAATGTTCTCATTTGTTAACTTATTGGTCCCAACATTTCTAGTTTGAGGGAACGGGGGCTTGACAAACTTTTTGCTTAGAAAATGTCATCCAAATCCATCCAGCAAGTAAAAAGTCACTTGCAATACAATTCGGGGAGCAAATGGCAGATTTTCATTTCTGACCAACCTCTTTTTTAGGGAGCAGGGGCACCCACTTCCCCTTTGAATATTTTAAAAACTGCTCGACGGATTTAACCCCATCCCAGTTCCCGAAATCGAGTCAACGCTTGGTGCCCAAGCTGATTCATTTGTGGCCAAATCCGGCAAGCAGAAAGTGTGCTTTGGCTTTCCCACAATTGCACTTTTTCTTTTTGGGCAAATGAATGGGAGGAGGCCGAAAATAGTGTTTTTTGAATAACTTTTCATTTTTTAACTAATCTTTCCCAAAATGACCAGACTGGGATGGCCCATGACAAACATTTTGTCTGGAATTATCAGCCAAATCCATCCATCAAGTCAAATGTTATTAGCAATAGAATATTCAGATTTCCTATAGCTCATAGGTTTCACCTTAACTATAGAGCGTCTCTTCAACGCTCGGCTTAATTTTAACTTAATTGCTGAAGAGTGAGATCTGCCTGACCTCTCCCCATTCTCCCTACCTGACCCCACCACTACCTCCACCTACCTAGCTGACACCTAATAATGTAATTATGTTTTTTTTTAATTAGTACTCCTCTTTAGTTTGAAGCATATGCCCCTTTTGATTAATGCCACTTTTGTAATTCACCTGTTTTCTTATGTACATGTTGTTCTTGTTTGTTTAGTTTTGTCCCTGATATATATCCTCATTTTTATTGAACCCCCATAAACGTGCTCACTACTTGTTCTCATCGTTTTGCTACTCTACAGGCACCCTTCATGGGAATGCTTCTGACATCTGCAAATGTGTTATTGTAAGTAATTTCTGATTGACTTTTCATCCCTGATCTTCAAATAAATACAAATGCAAATAGACACACAGATACATAGACAAACAGATAGATAGATAGATAGATAGATAGATAGATAGATAGATAGATAGATAGATAGATAGATAGATAGATAGATATAGATAGATAGATGCCGATTGATAGATAGATGCATAGATAGACAGACAGACAAATGGATTGATATGATATATGATAATAATTTATAGCATTTATGGCATTTGTAACGCGCCTATACACAAGTGTTTCAAGGTACGATTGATAGATAGATTGATGCTAAGCTCGAAGACAGATTGATAGAGAGGTGTATAGAACTAAGGACTTATAGGCCAAAAAACAGCTTGATCTAACGATTGATTGATTGATAGCTGCTTTGGACACATACACATTTGTATATCATGTAACATACAGGAAATTGAAAGATGAAAAACAATTTCAAAACATACGAGATTACAAAAGTAATGTAAGAGCATTTATGAAACAATAAAGTATTATGTAATTTCCCGGGTGGGGAGGATTTGTTGGTATATGAGGGCCGCTATGGTTTTCTAAGTCAACATTACTTCCTCTGACTAACAGAGGAACCACTACTCTGCGTTATTTTTCAATTGCAGATTTGGTGCTGCCTATAAGAAGTTCAAAGATGTTTTCATTGCTTAATCACACAAGTCTTGTAATATATCGCATTTGGCCCGGTGTTTCTCGTGGAGGAGAGTCTGTTTTCTCTGGCAGTCAAGAGGCCGCATGTGCAGCAATATGAACACAAACCCAGCGTGATGTGCGTGCGGTGTGCGGGCTGTGTGTTTTGTGTTTGGTGTGCGGGCAGTGGCTTAAGGCTGCAGGTTTCAGGTGTAGGCGCGGATGAGGATGCGTGTGCTGAGCATCGAGTGTGAGCTTCACTCTCAACTGCTCCAAATGGTACTTTAGTGTAAACAGATGCTGCCAAATATCGTAGAACTGTCCGAAGATCTAAACATGTTTTGCTATTTTCCATGTGTGTTTGCTCTGAAGACTGTGATCTTTATTGGTCGTAGCAAGAGGACTAATAAACGTAACAGGTATGTGACTCGGCAGCTTTTTTTGCTAGCGTGATTTTTACTGCCGTACCAAATACCAACAGGACTAATGGCCACAACAAGCACGTGATTTGGAAGCTTTGGATCTCAGAGGTGTAAGTCTTGCATGTGGCCAGTAAATACTTGATATGGCACACACGCTATGCAGCAACTGGCCTGTCACGTGGGATAGAAATTAGTGTCCCTAAACCAGCATATTTTAAAGACACAGAGGTAATAAACTTGGATGTAACACTTGTTACAATAACATCTTGGAAAACGTGTTCCCCCACCCCCGCGCACCCTATCACAGGTGGTAGCAGGGGCAGGGAACCCAGGTCCAATGAATCAGCAGTCTTCTGTGGTGAATAAAACCTTGATGCCTTTTGATCCATTAGAGGTGGCCTCAGTTGAAGACATTGGAAATTAAGTAACAGAAAGGGATATATGTCAATGATGGCTCCCGCAATTTCCCGTAAATTAGGAAAGCGGGTAATACTTTCCTTAGACTTGAAAAGAGATAACTGCATTGTGCCGAAGGAACATCACAGTCTCAGGAATGTATTGAGGTGATGTTACACTGAACAGAAACACAAGTAAAGGTACAGCCTGACCAGACTGAAGTTCCAAAAATGTGTCGGGGGTCACTGTACAAAATCCAGATGCTTTATGGCTCCCAGAGGTCACTACATACTCCCCTCTCACATATGGCCGGATTTGCTAAGAGTCAATATCTAATGATGTAAATGGTCATGGTAGTTACTTGGCTCCCAATGGCCCAGAGGATCATATTGTGGATGCAATATCTTTCCCAGTTGTATCATGCATGTTGAACACAATGGATAGGGTGTATGATGTCCTTAAGTATGAAATGTGCAACGTCCATTTGGTTTTTAATCTCCTAGGTGTCGAAATAACTTTTTTGGAGGGCTTCATTACTGCACCTAGTTAGGAGTTAAGGGGACAATCCGATCCCACTAAGGAAATGACATAGATTCCCACTATAGGGGGTTCATCTAAAGTTTTTTAGAAAGTTTTTTCAACAGTACCTGGGCCTCCACTAGTGCCCTCATGGCAAACTGATTGGACATTGCCCCCCCCTTCCAGAAGACATTGCTTCCCATGTTTCGGGGCTTATACCTGGTGTTATTGGCAGGATGGATGCTGAATATTCGCTAAATGAAGACCCACTCTGTTTTGGGTAATGTTAAGGCTGAGGCTGAGGGGAACATGCCATTATTGGTTCAAGTTACTGAGACCCATGTTTGAGGGACAGGTTTAATAAAGATACCACTAATGTAGATTTAAAAAAATGATGATAAGGTTGGAGCGTGATGCTGCACACTCAGAACAGGAAAAACACTACAAACCAAGAAATTTGAAAAGACTGGTAGGCTATGATTGGCCAGCCATTTTTGACACCCTACATAATGGACCAAGGGCTGATGAGCACTATGTATGAGGGCCCGAAGTGACATTAATATCTTGGAATTCCAGGTGTTTCATTTATTGAAGAATTGTGAAATGTTTGAGCATTACTCTGTTATTTGTCTTCAGGAAACTTTAATGGTTGATACCCCTATATTCGAGGGCTTCGAGGTATTTTTTGTTATGGCGACCAGGGGGTAAAGGATAGCCCAATCGACGGGCTGCTGACAGCTGTCAAGGGTGGTCAAGGTTTCTTGACAAAACTGATAAAAGGCAAACAAAATTATATTTTATTTGTTGTGATTGAATGGAGGGAGCCATGCTCACCTATTGTGCAAAAATGTCTTATGTACAATGTGCATTTTAATCGTGCAAATGCTGTGATCCATACATTTCTAACTGATATTTTTTTTTAATGTTAGCAAAATCCCCTGAAGAAGGCATGAGTACTATTGTGACAAGCGATTCTAATGCAGAATGTCTTGATCCCTCTTGCTACATAATTTCAGACAGGGTAACAGTTCCTAAGAAGGCCTGTGAAAGAGGACCAAGAGTAAGGTAGGATCTAGAGGCTTGGGATTTGTCACACCTTAATGGTAATACACAGGGGGATACTGCCCCTGGTTTCACTTTACATAACAAATAGGGCAGATCTACTTTGGACTATCTTTTTGTGTCATCCGATCTGACACTTGGGAGGGGGGCTTTAATTTAAATGTGATGATCAAGCCAAGAGATCACACAGTGTTGTTGTACCCTAAGGCGGCACCAGCTTTTAATGGCCTGGTACTTTCTCAGCTAGAGTAAAATAGTGAGCTATTGTGTAATCCTATTGGCTTTGTGCCCACTGTTCAACATCTATTACGAGGACTAATACCCATCAAGGGTTTGTCTAATGAAGCTGGTGATCGTCATCATAGACATGTCTTTGATCATACTGTCCAAGAATGCAACCGAGAACTGTTTGTGAACCTAAAAATCCTGCCAAAAAGTTGGCCACTGCCTGTTTCAGCGATACGTAAACTGAAAACCAACATTAAAAACTGTGGAAGGGCAACACATTCCTAATGCACATCAGAGACACAGAAAGGGTGCTTTACTGTGTATTAGCAGAGATGCCAACTCCTTTGGTGTCTGATTAAATCAGGTTGTATTGAGTCCTCTCTCCAGTCTCAACCTTTAACTGAAGGCATATAGATCGATCAATTTACAAAGCTTTATATAAAGAGATGGTGCATGACATAGCTATGCAAATTGGCCCTAGCTGGGTTGCGGCAGTTCATCTGGACATAGATCAAACTTCTATTTTAATACTTTGTAGTAAAAAATGTAATGCTCCAGGTCCAGATGGGCTGCCCAACCTGACTTTTAAGTCAGACGTGAATTTGTGTTCCAAAGTTTTGTTGTGTTTATTTGATAGTATTTTAATAACTCAAGTAATACCATCTTCCTGGAAAGCGGCAGTGTTGACCTTGATTTAAAAGGGGAGACAACAGATTTTTTCCAACAAATTACATACCGATGTCACTGCTGGATTCCACTAATGCGTTTTCGGCAAAGGTACTTTTCAGAAAATGTCAACGTTGGTTTGCCAATTCAGGTTGCCTCGATATGTATCAGTCTGGCTTCTAGAAAGGTTTGGGGACGACCCTAAATAGTTTCACGGTTAGACTGCTGGATAAGCACCCAAAGGTGCAGGAGAGAGCAAGCTACCTTGAGTTCCTTGATATATCTTAAACCTTTGACTGTGTTAATCTGGCAAAACTGTGCAAGATAATGTTGTTGAATAGCTGCCCTCCCGCCATGGTCAGTATATTTTCGGCATTACAAAAATACACCAGAATTAAGATAAGGTTAAACAACCAAGTGGGGGTTGTATGGAATGGATTAGTACCAATTGTGGGCTTTGCCAGGGTGGTGTCCTTGCAGCTTTCTAATTTAGCTTTTTTATATGTGACATGGCATTTTAATGGGCTAAGATGCGGACTAACCCACCATCTATTGGTCAAACTAAGGTCTGTTACTTAAGCTAAGCAGATGACATGATCATCTGCAACCTGACCCCATTGGGCCTGCAGAGGTCACTGGAAAGCTTAAACTTATATTTGTTGAATCTGGACATGCATTTGAATATAGGAAAATCAAAAGTTCTAATACACATTGTAGAAAAGTCTAAAAGGAAAAACTTTAACTGGAAAGTAGAGGACAAATGATTGAGCATTTGAAGTATCCTGAGAAGTGCACGTATGGAAGAAATGGACAAATAGTACTGTATAAGTTATTTAGATCAGTGTCTTTAGCAACAGCTACTCAGTTACAGCATATTTGATTTTAAATGTGGTCGATTCTCTATTCTACCTGTTTTAAATCTGTGTAAGCAGAACATACTCCCACGTTATGTTTTTGGATAAGAAACTCGTGATAAAGGTATAGCCTGGTCCAAATTAGAAGCCATGGTGTTGGAGGAAAATCCTCTCCTTGCCCAAATCGGTTTCTTTGGCAGGAGTTATACACAAACTGGTCTTGATTTCTCTTGAAGCACGGGTTGATTGGAAAGTCCTGCAAATTTATGCACACATTTTGCCCGCTCCACAGGTGTCTTTACATATTAAACTGAATTAAGTGATGATAAATAAAACAAGCATTGCCCTGTCAATTTGGAGGGAGAAATGTGAGGAATTGCTTGAGCAGATACATTTGTCTGCCGAGGAGTTGGGTTCAAATCCAAGGAAAACAAAACACTTTAATGGATTGGATTTTAAACAGAGAGCATGATCATTTTAATTGGTCAATCAAAACCCTACAATCTGTTGAAGCACCTCACGTGGACTTACACCAAACAGGTGATGCCTTAGGAGCTAGATCAAAGATCTCTAAAGAAAATAGGCTGTGCCGTTATTGCAATAAGAATATTGAGACTTTAAAACAACTGCGTATTGAATGCACTGCCATAGCAGCAGCTTGCTATAAAAAATTTGAAAGATTTGTCCATTCCATTGATGGGGCCTCGCCCTCTTGGCTTTGGATATGCATTTTGAATACAAATGAGATATCACTAAATATTGTTGTGAAAAGAACCAAAGAACCAAAGCAACACAATATCCCCAAACTGGCTGCACACCTAGCCACAGCAACATCACAGGAAAATCAAGTTGTCATTGATCTCCCACCTGAAGCCGCACTATTGGTGGGAGTTATTACTGGTGTACCTATTTTGGTAGAAGGGGCGGCGGAGACAACAATCTCACTAATAAATAAAACAACACACTGGATCAACACCCATTTATATGTGTGAAGATTAATCCACAGGGCATCCTGATGGCCAGAAGATCCTTGTGGGTGGGCAATATGGCTAAACAGGGAGAGGGTGATTGTGTGATTGTTGCAATATTAGCACCAGCCATGCTGGTTTATTTGGTTTCTGCTCCTGACCCCAGTCGACATAATATGAAGGGTCCAAACAATGTAACTAGATTCATCCCCTTGGCTGATTTCTACCCCCCCCGAACATTACTGCCCCACGATTACAACAGGATCACTGGGAGGTGGTGGGATGTAGGGCAGGGCCTAGGTGACCACCTTTTGCAGTTGTAAGGGGCAGCTGGATTGGGAGAGGGGCAGATATTACATGAAATCGTTTTGACACCCTATCAGGCATTGAAGAACTGAACTGACTAGGGGCCTCTAACTCAAAACCGTTCAGGGACAGTGGTGGGTCCTCATTCGGCCGGGTTATTGTCTGTCCACCCTTTAGAGGATTTGGTCACCATCCTCAGCTGGAACATAGCGGGGGCTGCCTTTAAACTCGAGAAAATGAGCATAGTAGCACATATGAGACAATATGATATAATTCTTTTACAGGAAACTTGGGCCCTGGATCCTGTACGGTTGGATGATTTGTTTCACTTTCTATACTGGAGCACAAGAACAAAAGACATTGTTGTTATGGGGGGATGATGATTTTGATCAAATCATCCATGAATTACAACAATGGGACAAGGGAAACTAACACCTCCTGTATTCAATATGCGCTGCCACGCCTGAGCTGGGAGACACACCATTGCTGGTTAACTTCTACAGTAGCCCCATGCCTCGGAAGCCAATCGACTTGGGGCATTGAAAGATCTGTGTGAGGGTTCCATCCTCAATTACCAGGATCAACACACGACTTTGGTTCTGGGCAAGGGACTTCAATGTGAAACAGGACAACAGGATTTCAACTGATCTTGTTGACTCAGGTGAGGACTTTGCTTATGGGATTGCACACCCGCAGAGGTTTAATCAATGAGTGTGTCCGAGGGGCCTACAAGTGAGCATGTGACGCATGCAATGGGAAATGCGCTATTTGTATGGACACACACATTCTGACGTCCTTGGCAAGATGACATTTACTAACCCCGGGGTTCATCAACCATTGATTACTTTTGTATGCACGTTCAACCTTGGAAGTTAATAGTGGACTTTACAGTCATACAAGAAATCTCTAGCAGCCATTTCCCACTGAGGCTGGTATTAAGACAGGACCACCCCAATCTCCTATTGTCCTCAAACAGTTGGACGTATGTGAAATCAATTTACATTGCAAACACAGAATAAAATAGCAAAGTGTGACCCCACAGTAACCCAAAATAAAGTGGTGTCCATTAACCTTGAGCATATCATGTCTATCCTCGCTCAGGACGCTCACTCGAACCAGATCATTCTTTGGTCTGAAGAATTGTGGAGATCCCTGATGGAATCATTCCAGCACAATTTTAAACAGAGTAATAGGGGGCTGATTAGCTGGTTTGATGACTCATGCAGGACCGTACAAAATAACTTAAAGGGGATCCTAAAAAACAAGGAGTGCCTCAGGGGAGAGGTCATTAGGGCTAGGGCCATTTATAAAAGGACAGTGGAATCCAGGAAAGATTCCCTGGAGACTGAAGCATGGGGAGAGTTTCAGCTAGTTGTTTCCAAAAAAGACATGAAGACATTTTGGGACTTTGTTGCAGGAGGCCCGCCCTATAAGACAATGAACTCACAGAGGGAAAATCATGTGGGGGCCGAATCCTGGTTTGATCACTGCTCATCCCTTTACCGGGCCAGGTGACTAGGTATGCAGGTGGAGCCCAATATTCCCCCGATATGGGTAAATTGGAAGCAGGTGGAGACAGTAGTAAACCAGAAATTGAACAATTGTGCACTGTGGGCTCCTCTCTTGACGGTTTGTATTAATTAATTCTTGGAAACAAGTGTCTACCCGCAATCCTGGAAATGCGCAATTAACCACCCTACAACATTTAAAAGGGTGACCCTGGAAGCCCTCTGGTTTACAGGCCAATTTCACTGCTGGACACATCCATCAAGGTCTTTGGATGTGTCATATTGCAACATCTAGAGGACTAGATCCTGATGAGCCAAGTTCTCTCAAAGATCCAATATGGTTTCAGGCCAGGATTTGGCACACACAATCAAGCACTTCACTTATACCTGGTTATGGATCTGAGCACGGCTTTTGTCAAGATAGACAGGGCATTGCTGTGACAGGTGCTTGGGTTGATGGGGTGTCCAGCTGAGTTATTAAAAGTGCTACAAATGATTAATGAGGATACTAGGGTCTGTGTCCATTTTGGGGAGCAGGAGCAATGTACAGGTTATTTTGTAGTAGCATCGGCAGTCGAGCAGGACTGTGTTCTAGCATTAGTATTGTTCACTCTAGTTATTAACGGCCTGCAGAGAGCCCTGGTTGAATCAAATGCAGATTATCCTTGGGTGGGCAGGAACGCACTCCCAGTTCTAACGTATACTTATGACACAGTTTGAATTGCTTGTACCCCAAAATCCCTCCAAAAGCTCATAGATGTTTATACTGATTTCATGTCCAATCTTAAGTTAACAGTAAATACCAGTAAATCAGCAGTGATGGCTAATAGGTTTGGGAGAGGGAAAAAGGTCAAAATGTGCAACATGGTAAGCAATGGTGCCATCATTCCACAGGTATCAAAATGTGATTATTTGGAAGTGTATTGAGTAAAAGCAAAGCCAGTCAGAAACTATGGAGAAGCAATGTGGGGGAATGAAATCTTAGCATCCATTGAGTTCATTGAGAATACATTTCTGAAAAAGTTACTAGGGCTTCCTACTTCAGCTCCGGACTATGCTCTGCATACAGAACTAGGCATATCCCATTTTGTGGACGATTTGTATGCAGACCTGAGAGCTACCTTGTCTCATGAAAATTTTAAAAGTGTACTCTCAGATCCGCTTTGGCATAAAGTACCATGGTTGAACTTTATTTCTGCTTGTTTGAGAAAGGTGAATTCCCCAAGCTTGCAGTGTCCAGACGATTTTCTAACTGCAGTTAGAAATAACGTATACAAGAAGGCCTGTTGGTCCCTAATCTAAACAAAACGTGAATCCATTGGGCTTTCCCTTGAGTCAAACAGAAAACACATGTGTTTCACGAAACTGGATGCAATTCAGCCTTAATTGTTACCTAGCAATAAACCCGTAGATCACTGGGCACTGACTAGGTCGCGTTTTAATCTCATGTTGCTAAGAGACAAGAGAAGGAAATGGCAGGGTTATGAGCAGTCCCCAGTCTGCCCAGGCTGCAGTGCAGTAAAGAAGACCTATTACACTTTGTTTTGTTTTGTCCTTGATATGATGACACCAGGAAACTGACTAATACCACATTATTGAGAGAAGCTAATTTTGATCAATGTCGAACCTCACTCCTATTTGTATTGCAAGCTGAACCCATAGTTGTTGCCTGGTGTTCCTTAGAACTTTTAAGAAAGTAATGGAACAGAAGAAAATGCATTCTGGATGCCTATTTTTTAAAATGTATATATTCAATGTCATCAGATTTTCCCCAATGACTGTTTTACTGTGATCATGAATTTTATATTGATCAATTTGTATATTTGTATTGCTCTGCACTGGTGTATGGATCTTATCTGAATAAACATTATTATGATGGTGATGATGATAATGACCAATAAACAAACTGGCTTGAGATGGCAAGGTGTGAAACAGCCACAGTGAGCCTGACCAAGATGTGCCCCATGGACATCAGCAAGGACAATGAACAATGTTGCAGCCTAGGGACACCAAAACCTCTCTCTCTGATGATTGGTTCACTGTCACCCACCCCATGACTCCTACCCCAATGCTCTTGCCTAGCAGCTCCCTTCTCACACCTTGCTTGCAAGTGTAGTCTGAAAAAAATATACCACAACATAGCTGGAGTTTAACTAACTATTTAATTTTAATTTCTCTGCCAATTCTGACCCCGAGTTTAGCTAGTAGACCTTGAGTTTAGCTAACCAATTGAAAATGCCCCCAATGGAACTGAAAATGTATAATCCAGAGACATATGGTTTCAACCTCTGAGTGGGGGCCTATCAACTTCAAAATTTATATAGTGTTGACTATTCTGAGAAAAAGTTTTTTCAAATGTTTTTTTCTAATGTGTGTATATAACTGTCTTTTGCATTGTATGAAATACTGTGTACATGAGCATGGATATTTATTGGTTCTTTTTTGTACATATTGTGCTTGATTTGGAATTTATGTTGAGTTAATAGTGCTTGGTAATTGACAGACCTTGCTTATGAGTAATAATTGAAATAATAAAAAGTCACTTCTGTATAATGCTTAAACAGAAGTACGAAATGGTGATTTTTGTAAAATGTATCCCTATGAAAACTTAGGTGGACACAGAAAACTGTAAAACACATACCTAGGAAATACTTTAGATAGCTTGTGCCATATTTCTGGTATTGAGAAGTTCATTATAAATTAAATTTATATATATGTTTAGTGAACCTGTCAGGACACTTTTTTGTTTTGTGGTTTAGTGATTTCCCGGTCCTTGACAGAGTAGGGATATACCCTCTAGTGCATTATCTCCTCGAGTACTCAGGTGCTTATCCTGTTGGCCTCTAAAGTATCCCTTAGAGCAACTAGACTTGAACAATAAATAATATAATTAAAAAACTTTAGTACAATCTATTCGGATTGTAAATAAGTTCTTTCATCACCTCTGTTAACGATTTTTAAATATGTGTTGTTTTCTTCAAATAGTCAGAATGGTTTGAGGACATGGGAGTCGATTCCCTTTGTATTTTGATTCTATAGTGTTTGTAACATGGTCAGGCATATAAACACATGGAATATGTGTGGGCAATTTTGACATGAAAATGTTTTGTAAGCACCAGGCTTTAATTATAGAATATCTACTTATTTATCTACTAGTCTATTTGGTCAAATATAGGCCTTCATTATACAAAATATATATTTATTTAACCAATAGTCTTTATTTTTTTCAAACGTGGTCAATGTAGGGCATGAACAGCTCACGTAACAGTACTCTATATTGACCTAACAGCAGCCAGCTGAATGCTAAATAAACTGCACTCAGTCATGTGACAACCTCACGTGAGCTTACTTCTCATTAGATTAAATGGTGCCATCTTAATGACAATCCTAATTTAATTGTTGGTTCTGGGCTCACAAAATCTTAACAAAATCAACTATTAAGTTGTGCAACTGAAAGAGACCCATCATTCTCAGGTTTTCTGAGTCGTGTGAACGGTAACACAGATCACGTGAATAAGACCCACTTGATTTTACTCTACATTAGTTTAAATGGTACAGCCTTAATCACAATCCTAATTTAATTAATGTTCTGTACTTTGCTCAAACAATCTAAGTGAAATCAACTATTTAGTTGTGCAATTGTAAGAGACCCATCTTTTTCAGGTTTTCTGAGCTGTGTGAACGCTAACACGGATCATGTGACTTAGACCGCGAGTGCAGTATGTAAACAGGACGCAAAATGGCGACTGCGCAATGACAAGGAACAGTCGCTGGTCGCCGATTTTATGATATGGACTCTGAAAGGTAAGATGGTGTTTACTACGTTATTTTAATGAGGCAGAGCTTTCGTGTAATGGCATACACTGTCGTATAATTCTGATCAGCGAGCTAACAAGGGTAAAAAATAAGTGTTCATCCGTCTGAGTTACATAATACCCAAGGTGTTATACAAGTTGCACTAGCGAACTTAATCTGATTAGATCTGAACACATTAATGTTAAACCACATTGTCAACTCCAAACACCAGCTGTGATGAATTAAATGGTATATGGACAGTATATACAAATAGCAACAACAAAAACTTTCTTGCAGGAATTTAAGCCGACTATTTGAGTAAATCTCAAGAACATGTAATGATCAATTATGAACACTGCAGGCATTACTCAGACCCGTACATAATGAATGTAAGTACCATTTGAACCAAATTACGCATGAGTGTTAGGAATTAACTCACTATATCACAGTGATGGAAAATTGGTGAAATTAATATTACAGTGATAATTGTATTTGTTAATGGGGTTAACTTGGAGTTTGTTAAAAAGTAAATTAATTTGAATCTAACTCAATAAATTATGAGTTGTAACAGATTTGTATTCTCTCAAAAAAGGAAATAAATTAAACATTTAGTAATTGATTATATTGTGTTTCCTCTCCTACTAATCCTGCATATCACCAACCCTAAACTTCTGTTCTACTAATATGAATATTTTTACTTTTACTTTTAATTACGCTGTTTAAACTCTAGTTTTTGAGGATTTTTTCATTAATTATTATTTTGATTTTAATGTGGAATTCATAAGAACTATCCAATTGCATAGACAGATCTAAATTAAAGCCTGGTTTTGAGAAAGGCCTGTTGGCTGAAACACATGTAAACATAGAATGGCACAGGAAATAAAAATTGGAATGTGAATACTGCATCTGTGTTATCAATGTTTGGCGCAACATTAGGGTTCAAACAAACACAATGTTCTAGATGAAGGAAGGGCCACTACTTCAACGTATTCCTATGTGCAGCAACTATTATCACTCATTTTTGGACAATTGATTCTTGGTGCAAGAAGTTATCCCGTAAACCCTACTTTTTGGCTTTATAACATTTCAGCACACTGTTTCTTTTGAATGTTTAAGAAATACATACTGCTTGCCACATAAAGGCCTGCAGCTCTTTTCTCATGAGTTTTCTGCGAGAAATGCTTTCCTAACGTTGGCCTACAACCAAAAATGGCTTCTCTATTGTCCACATATTGCTGAAAAGAAAGCCTCCTTACCATATATACCCTGCATGGGAGGATAGGTCCAAGAGTCCCCACTCCCCTGCAGTCCCCCACTTGTGGAGTCCATGGCTCGTTGGGGGCCCCCCTGCCACCAGGGCCCAGGTGGCGGGTGGGCCACTGGCTGACACATTGACCAAACGTGCTGTATTAAGCTAGGCCCTGGAAACCATTTTGTGAAACCAGAATGACATGAGCCCCTGTGCGCCGCAGCACGGCCCCCTTCCTTGGAGAGTTCTCGCTTGTCCCTGTGGCCTTAGCTCCCTGGCAGATCCGCTGAGAGCCGTTCCCACGAACAGACGGACATGAGCTAGTGCTAGAAGCAAACACTGTAACATTCACCTTCCGCAGTGCATCACTGTCCACAGTATGACCCAGCCAGCAGGGCCGGGTTGGAAAAGAACTGTAAAATGGCCCCCCGACAAAAGTAGAGACCCTGAATACCAATATGCAAACTGCCTGTGATAAAACTCTTTTCTCCATGACCTTTTGATAAAATATGTAAACTACATAAAGATGGCATAATGTGTGTTCATGTGGCATCCTGGTTGAAATACCCATATCCCCTTAGCTATGCGCAAATGGTAGAAGTGTCCCGGGTTTTATGTTATATGTTTCTCCAAGAAGAATGTACTCCAAGGCCCTATGCCATAACTGAACTAATGCTGCTAGAGTGCAATGGAAAACAAGTGCAACAGCATTGGGAGCTCATGTAAATTGTGTAAGAAAGCGCATAGAATGTATTTGAATGTTCAAGCTCACCATGTGTCACTGCCATCAGTCTTATTGGCCAGTTGTTCCCGCGCACTCCACCAACCTTAATACTACCTCACATATCGTGTATGCATAGAGTGTAACAAAATGTCGTGGTTGCTGAATACTTAACCTATAGTTATCAATAGCAACATTGGTATAGGTAACACAGTTGAAATGGCCATGTAAAGTCACTAACAATGTAGAAATGTAAGCTTTTAAGAAAAAACTCAATGAGTATTGTACAGTATATGAATTATTATGTCTTTTTGTATAACCTGCAAACACACGAGGAAAATACCATTGTGGGCATATCCAAGGCCACTTCCCCTCCCTCCCCAGTGAAGACTGTCAGATGAAAGGCAGAGACCAAGGCTGCCCTGCCTCACCTCCCCCAATTCGGCTGAAGCCGCGTCAAGCATTCATATTCCCCCGCAGCTCACAGAGCCACTTCCAGCCACCTGAATTATTTACAACCCAGCAGTAAACCCCGGCCATAAACGCAGGCCAAAGGTGCCCTTTCTTAGGCCCCATGACCCAACAGCTCACCCTAGGTTAATGGCCCATGTAAAATGAGGACACCCAATATTATAGCAACACTGTGGTAACACATTCATAGTAACTTCTAACAAGACATAAAAACTTGGACAGCTCACCCCTTGCCCTGAGACCTGACCTCGGGACCCATGGTTCCCGGCCTGCAGGATGACAGTAACCATGTATTGATGTATCGCCAAAATACCCCACTCAAGGTGCATTCTTCCTGTGTTGCATTAACCTGCATAATAACCTATTGTAGGATTTACAGGGGAAGATAACATTGCTGTATTGAATGAATGAGGTGTGCGTGGCCCTTAGGGCAGAAAGCCAAGGAAGACATTCATCAATGAAAGTGCCCATGCCTGGCACAACAGCACCTCCCGGATGAGCCCAGCTGACCTGCCCGCCCCACGTTGGCACCCAGTGACGTCCACCAACCACGGCGCTGCGCATCCCAGCTGCGCTTATAGTGAGTCGTCGCCACCCAATCCCCACGAACATGTCCCCCCTATAGTGTGTAGGTTCTCATGACGCGTTTTGTAAATATATACGCCTGTCTTTGCTAGTGTCAGACAGAGCGCTCTCGGAGTTTGCAGAGTCCTTTGCATGCCCTATTTTGACTTATATAAACTCCCATTAAGCTCACCCGCACTTTGTCGTAGCCTTATTCCCATCTTGGGAGAGTCCATTACTGCCTCTCATTGTGGGGAGGGTCGTGCTATCTGGGGACGCACGCCTTCAGTAGTGACCCTGACAGCGTGATTATTTTTTTTAATATATCCCTACCATCCCCTTTGGCACGAAAATCTCTGGTCGAAAAGGGATACGCACGGTGCGCTGGCTCCGGTAAGCTGCCCGCCAACGGCAACCGGTACGCTTAGAAGTGCACACTCAACAGAGAGAGGGTACGGGACCCCGGTTACAAAATCCCCTTTGAGTACCGCTCGCCGGAGCCGGGGCTGACCATTGAGCGTGCGGCAGCGCTGCCTGGACGGACCCAGTTCGGAGACTCTCGGTTCAAGACGGGCACGTGAGTATCAAGTGCGAGCGACCATAAAGGGAGCAGGGGAGAAAAACAGGACAGGGAACGAGGTCATTTAAAAAGGGGACACGTTGGGAATACTAAGAACTACTCTAGACTTTCTTTACTTTTTTCTTTGCATATGGCCATTATGATCAAGAGGTGAAAAGAGATAAAGAGACGGGAACCTAGCTCCGCAAGGGGGTAGAAGGCGGCACCGCATAGTGCTATCTTGACTAGTACTGAGAATATATGAAGAAGTGAAAAATAAGATAAAGGTGTCTGGTAAAAAAGGGAGACATGGTGAATACATTAGTAACTGCTATTCTTTCTATTCTTCTCTCTGGGTTTATGGGGAAAAAACAGGGTTAGTACGAAAAAAAATAAATAAATAAAAGGAGAAGATAACCTACGTAAAAAGACAAGTTTATATCAAACTAAGAAAGAAGGAGACAACTAAGGAGGTAGGAAAAGGATTACGAGTTGAACTGTGAATAGAGTGTTGCTTATTGGTGTATATGCACCATGTGTGTCAGAACATATTTTGTTAAGATGAATATGGAAAAATGGTAAAATGTGCACAATTATGGTGTGGTCATGGTAAGTGTGACCAGAAGAGATTTTAAGGGGATGAGCCCAATGCAGTAAACTGACTATTTTTTTAATAAGTGTGCTGAAGATATTGGTAGTGTACAAAAGGTGGTTTGCTCTTGTATGTGCCCCCTAAACTATACAGAGTATAGGCTGTGCACACCGACTCCCATTTTGCCCAGGTGGTGGAAACACACAGGTCCCTACACGCAGATATATATATATATATATATATATATATATATATATATATATATATATATATATATATATATATATATACATATATATATATATATATATATATATATATATTCAGTGAAAAAAACTTTGTTAAAGGGATGTTATGGTTAAGTTGCGCTACTAAAAACCTATGAAATTCAGTGAAAAAACTTTGTTAAAGGGACGTTATGGTTCCAAGTAAAACCGAAAAACCCTTGAAATTCGCCAGTTATGGTAAGCTAAGCAACCATAACTCTTGCCACCACCGTGCACTGCTAAGACTAACACCCAGAACATCAAAGATGACATCACAAATGTCATTGATGACATCACTGATGACATCACATGTCTGGCTCACTATTTTTCCTTTTGCTGACATATCTAGGCCACATGGTTTTCTTCAGTAACAGTCAGAAACTAAGAATTTTATTTTATTTGTAGACATATCCTTCTAGTAGGTTCTTACAGTAATTCCCTTAGAGTACAGTCACATCATATGAAACATATACATATGGGAAAACACAAGCTTGAGAGACAGCAATCCTTTTTGTGCATAAAGATAATCACTAGACTTATGAGCACTTTCTGATAGTTCTGTTTTTTTTTATGGCTGTACTTTCCCTGTATATGGTCATATTTGTATACATTGTACTCACACTACTTTCCTTAGGGTCCAATCACATCCAGTGATACAAATACATAGGGTAAATAACAGCTTTGAAACAGAGCAATCATTTATTTGCATGAATCTAATCAGTTAAGTTATGAATTGTTTCTGCTACTACTTGTGCTTTTTTGCTAACTTCACTTTCCCTGTATATACCCATATTGGTATGTGTTCTTGTGTCTTTGTGTTTTGTCTATAGTAATGCAATTATGTAATACATGGGTTTTATTAGCTACTTATTACATATTTCACAGTACACAAAAATCTATTAAGAAAACAATTATCATTTCATTATTCAACATATTAACATTACGAATATCATACCTTCATCTTGTACGCTGCACACAATGTTATGTTTCTGTATGTGTAGCTTAGTATACTAGATAGAACCCCATAATAGGATGCTATTTATATCAATGCATCATTCAATGCACTTATTAGGGTATATTTCTTGCAATGATTCTTGACACTTTTTTCGCAACATAATAAGAATCCCTTCTACACATATTTCATGAGAAGTACATACACATGTGGTGTCATCAGTGATGTCATCAATGACATTTGTGATGTCATCTTTGATGTCCTGGGTGTTAGACTTAGCAGTGCACGGTGGTGGCGCCAGTTATGGTTGCTTAGCTTACCATAACTGGCGAATTTCAAGGGTTTTTCGGTTTTACTTGGAACCATAACGTCCCTTTAACAAAGTTTTTTCACTGAATTTCATAGGTTTTTAGTAGCGCAACTTAACCATAACATCCCTTTAACAAAGTTTTTTCACTGAATTTCATAGTTTTTTAGTAGCACAACTTAACAATAATGACTTTGACTTTATATACATGTCTTATGGAACTGACTAGATCTCTTGTTATGAACTTGATGTCCGCAAACTTATTTAATGTTCGCGGACCACTACCTAAAAACTGTGAGAGGGTGTGGGGGGTATGTTTGATTGTTATATCATAATATAGGAACATTTAACAAATTCAAAAAGCAGCACACAAACACATTATATATAGTAATACATAAGAAATGTAACCCATATATGTAACACACTAACCATTCATTTAAATACAATATGTTCTGAAATGGAATATACCACAAGAAGATAAATTGGCTTCCAACATAATTACCTCACAGACACCTCACAGACACAACAGAACTGAGAACAAGACCAGACCCACTGAATACATAGGACTTATCTTACCAGAAATAGTAAGTGTACTTCATTTTACTCATATATTTATAAACTTTCTGTATTAGATTAAAAAATATATTATCTTTTTTTTTTTTCTCACAGAAATGTCTAGTACTCTGGAATGGCTAGAGGACAATTTCCCACATGAAGAAATGTCACAAGATAGTGAAACTAATGGTAAACACTTTATAATATAAACCATTTATTTATTATTTTTTTATATACATTTAACATATATATATTATTTTTTTGTACAGAGCATACCAAAATAAAAAAAACTTCAGAAAACCCTGTTATGGATAACAGTCTTCACAATATAGAAGAAAAAATGGATGTATTGTTGCTAATTTTAATAATTTAAAAACTTTTGTAGAAAATCATTTCAAACCAAAAACCTCGTACCATTGCCCCACATGTACTTGTCCCTCCTCACCATATCCCAGTCAATTATCCCCAAACCCTCTCCATAATCCAAAATGTTTTCATGAGACTTCCATCCCTTCTTCACCTAATACCAATCATGTTGAAACCCCAAATTCTCCTGTTTGTTGTTTCTGTTTCTGCCTCACCTTCTCTGTCATAAATTATTAATATATGTTAAATAAAGTTTAATTTTTATATTGTATTGTGAATAGTTTCTGTTTTTTTTTAAAAAACAATAAAAGTGTCCGTGGACAGTGCGAGTGTTCTGAAATGTTCGTACATAAATGAAAATGGAGGTGCCCTGAAGAACACCACACCTGTTCGTACTGTTCGCTAGCAAGTTGAAACTGTTCTAAGAACACACGTGGTGTCCTGAAATGTTCGTAAAGAAACAAAAATTAAAGTGTTCTAAAGAACACTATATCTGTCCCTAATGTTCGCTATCAACTTAAAACTGTCCTAAGAACACAATTGGTGTCCTGAAATGTTCATAAATAAACGAAAATGATGTGTCCTGAACAACAGTACAACTGTTCGTAGTGTTCGCTAGCAACATGGAACTGTACTAAGAACACACGCAGTGTCCTGAATTGTTCGTAAACAAACAAAAATTAAAGTGTCCTAAAGAACACTATACCTGTCCGGTACTGTTCGCTAGCAAGTTCAAACTGTTCTAAGAACGCTATTGGTGTCCTGAAATGTTCGTACGTAAACGAAAATGGAGGTGTCCTGAAGAACACTATACCTGTTTGTAGTGTTCGCTACCAAGTTTTAACTGTTCTAAGAACACACGCGGTGTCCTGAAATGTTCGTTTCACGTGTGACACACTTTTAATTACTTCAGAACCCAAACAGTGTCCATAGGACATCAATGCGCATACGCTAACCAATCTCCGTGCACTTGGTGTCCTGCGGACAGGCGCTTCCTTCGCGGACTAGTTCGCGAACGGATCATATGACCGCGCCCACGCTCATCGTGTGTCCTGAAATACGGACACTGTTCGTGTCCCCGAACAATTTAAAAGTACATTTTCAGTTAATCCATAATATTTTTCAATAAAATCTCACCATGGCACAAGTCCCACATAGCAATATTGAGTTTCTATATACCTTTTGAAACTTTCCGATCCTTTTTTTCTGTTCGATCTGTCCGCGGACAGTGCGCATGTCCGCGAACCGCCCACAAGCACCCCTATAAAAGACCACGCCCAAGAGCTTATTCCCATTGTGTTTCTGGCTATTCTTCAGAACACAGGGATTTTTGCTGCCACCTGCAGACTACACCATCATCGAGATGGCATCCTTGGCTGCTGAACTGCCACTTGGTGCTGCACCTGCTTCAGCACCACCCCCATCCCCTCCACCACCACCACCTCCCCAAGGGCCTGAAGAGGGGAACAGGAGTGAGGATGCGGAGGAGGAAGAAGAGGATGATGAGAATGAGGTAGAGGAAAACCCTACTACCCGCACTAGGCGTGAGTCTTGGGTGTGGCAGTTATTTACCATTCATGGTAATGTTCCTAAGGCTCGTGCGAACCGTGTTACCTGCAATGAGTGCAAAATGATACTCAGTCGCGGGAAGCACGGTAAGTACAGCTTTGGGACCACTACTATGAAGCGACACCTTAGGTCATTTCACTCTGGGGCTATTCGCCGGGTTGTACCTTGCGAAGAACGTAGCAGGTTGATTTCCTCTACTTCATCCTCTGTTTCTGATCCTGTCACCACAAGGACCACCTCTGTGGGACAGCGTCTTCCTCAAGCTGCCTCACAGGCTATACAGAATGCTGATGACTCTTACCTTTCGAGGGTCACAGTTGTATGTATGTACTGTGACACAGTACTCTGCAGGGGGGAGCGACTTCGGAGTGCTTTTGAGACTATCGTCTCAGAGCACGAGAAGACCTGCTCACTACCCAAATAAAACCCACTCTACATCTTCCTCTCTCAGCTCGCCCTTTCTTATCCCTGTGGTTGGTGTCCCCCCTTTACCCTCCTTTACTCTCATCTCCTAGTGTGTCGTGTCTGAAAAACCAAAACAAATACAAAATTACAAAAATCAAAAAAAAAATAAGGCTCTTTTCAGAGCCGCCTTTCCCAGTTAAAAAATAGAAGTGAAAATAAATGAAGCAGGGCTCTTTGTATTTTTTAGAAGTCCGCGGACAGTTTGCGAACATTAAAAAAATTGGGTTGCTACTCCATCACAAACATTGTAATTTTCTCTGGAAAGAAGTGGTGGCTCTGAAAAGAGCCTTTGGGTGGTGTTTTAAGTCAAAAATTGTAAATGCTTAACATCTACTTCAAAATCGTTGTTGTAATTCCAAAAAAGGTCGCAATGCATTTTTTACATTTCTCAGAAAAATCTGATTGCCAGCATAAGTAAGATAGACTCCTTCTCTGCGAAAAATATATGTACTACAAAACATAATATTTTCATTGTGAAAAGAAGACATGCCAAAATCTCTTAAAAAGGCACAAACAGCCTTATTAACATTGCGCCTTGCTTTTTCCATTTGTGGACCAAATGAAGAAGAACGAAGCCACATTTGTCTCTGCGCAATCCGTGAAAATATCACTTGAGAATTAGGAAACATGTCCATAACCTTCCTAAGTCCTTCTTTCATAGGAAATTGCAAAAAAATTCCAGTCACATGTCCTAAACCTTTCCCTCCACAATGAATTACAATTATGTATGGATGTTGCTCTGTCTCCAAAGTAGCACAGAGAGGTAGCAAGTCCAACCACTTCATTCCATGTACTCCATGCCAGTGTACTTCCACATGTGGGAATCCAAGATCTACAGCTACTCCACAGCTTTCTGCATTGACCTTCAACCAATGTATCCACGAATCTCCTAAAATCCAAACAATCTGTTTTCTGAAACACACAGCCATAGCTATCTTTTGTTCTCTCAGCAAAAAGAGTATCTGAGAAAATCTCTCCTGGCACAACACACCCACCAAACTTTCCTGACCAATCCCTTTCAGTGCTTATTCTCATTTGCATGACTTCTGAACCCAAAAATCCCCGGATGTAACTCCCGATGTCCGCGAACTACCGCCATGTCCGCTGACATATCGTAACATGAACAGCCCTTCTACCATTTACACTACACTCTCTCTGCCATTCCCTCATTGGATGTACCTCAAAAACCACATGACCATGCACCAATCACATTCAAGACCTCTACATCTAACTGCATCATCATAGATCAGCACTGCAAATGTATTCTGAATCTCTCTGAGTACAAGTGTCATATCATTGGCAAGCAGCATCTACCAGAAATACTGTACACGTCTTCAAGATTTCTACTTGCAGCTCCATGCATATCCATATGCATGAGCACAAACTTCAGGTATGCATATTTTCTGTATAGTAGATGAACACATTTTCAAACAGACTTTTACCTTGTAAAATCTGTAAAATGAATTTACTGTACTTTTTTCAATTTACTAAAATCAACTATCACTTATAAACGTTTATACTATTTACTTTCTTTATACACACACACTCAAATCATGTTAAACTAACATTTTTTAAATGAAATATATAGACTACATATATTCAAACAAAATTGCATGCAAACACAATCTATGTTTAAACCTTTATAAAAATACTTATACAATTTCATATTTTTTGTTTTTATTTATTTATTTACTTAATTACTTTAAATTAGACATGACATTGAGGCGCTATTACCTAGAACAGTTTACTTACAGAAATAGTGGTATTCACTAATATATTATAAATTTCACAAGACATAGTAAATATATTTTTTTTTGCTACAGTTAGTCATTCAATACAATTTGTTCATTAAGAACATATCATATGTACTGAACTGATGCAATGTATCTTATGTAAATAAATTAGTTTAATGGTTTTAAAGAAGGCACTGAGGATTTCAATTAAAAAAATCAATATCTAAATTAAAAACAGTGCTATATACAAAGAAAGTTACTAATTTGAAGCTTTTACAATTGCAGTGAAGACCAGTTTCCTGAAAAGAAGCAGCCAAATTCGAAGAAGAAAGAAAAACTAAGAAGTTACCTGTTAATTTAAAAAAAAAGTAAGTAAAATATCACCATAATATTTGTATTATTAATCAAATATACTATAACGTTAATAGGAGCTATTTCGGTTTCTAAATATAGAGATTTTCTACCATTTTGTCCAAAAATTTCCATGTCTTAAACAGCGATTTACAGCCAGAATGGCCCACAAATTTCTATTTTTGGACACACAAATTACCCAACTGAACCACTACAATTTTCATATATTAGAACAAACAACTGTTTTAATTGTATACATTAGATTTACTATTTGTACTTTTCCACACCACTAGCTTACTTTTTTTTGTCATCTGAACCCCAGTTTAGTAACACATCATTTCAAGAATACCTATCCCTACTAGTTTTAGTTCCTAATGCACAATCAGACACCATTACATACATCTTTATCATCTTACTCAAACACTCATGCACACAGCACACATACATTCCAGAACACCCCAACCCATATCTTCTTTATTTTTTTCAACAGACCCTAAAGAATGCCTACCAAAAGTCAAGTCCGTAGAAAGAAAAGTAGAGCAAATGAAAATAAAGGTGTCCAACATAAGCATCCATCTCTAGCAGAATTTGTAAAAAAAAGTTGAAACAAAACAGCTAATACAATCATTTAGTGAAACACAAGAAGTTTCAAGTACAACAACTTTACTTCCTCTATCAAAATGTAAAACAGACCAAAAAACAATTAACAGAAAATCAGCTATCAGTACAGATAAAACTACTTCTTCAAATTTTAATATAGTGCAAAGTAAGCATACCAAGAAAAGTATTTTAGCCACAATATACCGTCACAAAGTCCTTCAAAATCTTATAAAAACAGGAGAGAAATCAGGTTCAAAGCTTAAAACTTATCGTAGGAAATTAATCTTAGGAGCATTGATGGACAGTGCAATTCTTCTCAAAAGAAATTTATTTATTTTACTGTTAAACAAAATGAAACCACTAACAAAACTAATAACTAAATTACAAAAAAGACTTCTCAATAAGCAAAATATCAACAGAAGGAACTTCTTAAGTATCATCGGAGGTGAATGGAATCACACTACAAGCACAGAACCATATTTTAATGAAGAAGCATACAAACAAAAGCAAACAAATACAATTGCCATACATAGCAGTGGTCGAGGTTATGAAAAAGTGAATAATACGATAATGGAACAAGAAGTACTTCTTACAAAAATATGCCCTGAAAACCTAGAATTACCCCTCCATTCAACTGAATCAGAATGTCTAGTGTACAAATGGCCATGCACGTCAATGTGTAACATTCCCAAACAATGTTTCAAATCTTTACGCCAATTCCTCAATAAATATGTAAAAAGCAAAGACAAAATCAAAATTAAATTACTGCAAAATATAGATACCTGTCCAGTGCGCAAGTACACAGGACTACAAGGACATTCATTGGCCTGCATTACAGGACCTACTTGTAAAACCACTTTCCATGATATCAAAAGGATATCGACACATCATTCAACTATACGAAATCTAGTCTATAAACTGTACTATGCTAAAAGTCCTGCTTTAGCACTAGCAAAGCTAAATAACATCCTTCTACATGGTACAGCAAAAGACCTACTTGGGGAAATTCACTATATCCAGAAAAAATATTTTGGAAGTGAAAGCCATTTACAGAATAAAATAGCTTTAAACCAATTAAGCAACAATTCTACACATGGCAACCTTTTGCTAAACACATACAAAAAAGAAATACTAAAATTGAAAAGTACATCAGCTGAAGTACCAAACCATGTATTTGTATGTTGCCGTAGAATTTTTTATAAAAGTAACACAAAAACGGTGGACCTATCATACAAAATAGAAGACAATGAAGATTCTAAATGGTTTGAATTAGCTCTCTACCTTGTAGCAGAAAACAAATATGAAATAACTGAGCCCTTAATACTTTGCAGTTATTGCACTACAAAACTTGACAACAACCAAACTCTTTCAAGTTCTATCACAAATAATTTGGAATTATACCCAGTACCAAAACCTCTACAACAACTTAATTTATATGAGAGCATCATAATTCAAACAGTACACCCATTTCAAGCAATAATACGCCTTCAACCAAAAACAGCAAAATCACCTCCCTCTGAATTGGTAAAAGGCATTCGTGGAAAAGTAGTTTATTTACCATTAAATCTAAAAGAAAATGTGCATACTCTAGGAGTGAAATGTCCAATGCAGCAATCTTTAATTATATTAGTAAATGGAGTACCTACAAAAGACAAAAAAATATGGCAACAGCTGGTAGATTTATATAAAGTTAGACAAGCCTTCCAATATCTTAAAGAGAATAATGAATATTACAAAGAAATTAATATTGAAGAAAACTTCAAAGATACAACTGAAATAATTCAAGAAACACAAGAAGCTGGTCAATTTGAGCTACTAGATCCTGCTACAATATCAAATACTTTAGACCATTATTCAATTCATCCTTTGCACTGTAATGACACCGTACAAGATGTACTGGAAACTTACCAAACGCGTCAAACAAAAGGATCGCCAATCAGCATATGTGAAAAAAGTATAGAAGCACGTGCTTTTCCTCTACTCTTTCCTACTGGCAAAGGAGGAAGGTATGATGATAGACCTATTCAAATATCAGCTTCAGAATACCGCTCATTATGGATGTATTCTGAAGATCCCAGATTTAGACAAAATGTAGAATACATATTCCACCTACTCTTTGAAAGTGAACTAGCAACTTTATGTTACGGAGTTGCACACATATTAAAATCAGGATCACACTTTCAAAATATGACAGCTACACAATTATTAGAGAAAGTGCAACAAAAGGATGAGGTTTTACAATCAAATATTACAAATCTATTAGCTAATATGCGTGGTACTAAAGAGTACTGGTTTCGACGTCATGGAGATGTACGTTGTATGATCAGAAACCTTGGCCCACCCACTTGGTTTGTTACATTAAGTTGTGCAGAATATGCATGGGAAGATTTACATGATTTCCTACGCATATCAAATAAAAACAAAACAAACATAGATATTCTAACACCTGGAGAACTTTGTTCTTTGGGTCCTGTTAATGTTTCAAGATATTTTCACCATCGCTTTGTTGCTATGCTACATTTTATTTGTAATAAAACTGTTCCTCCCCTTGGAGAAGTGCAACACTTCTTTTGGAGAAAAGAATACCAAGCCAGAGGAGCACCACATATCCACATGCTTTTATGGATTAAAGATGCTCCTAAATTTGGTCAAGACAGTGATGCCACTGTGTTACAGTTTATTGAAAAATATGTCACTTGTGAAATTCCATCAGAAGCCACAAATAGTGATCTTCATGCACACATTTTACAATTTCAAAGACACAAATGTGGAAAATATTGTCGTTGCAAATACAAAAACAAAGGCAAATACTACACCAAATGCCGATTTGGTTTCCCTAGACCAGTTACAAATACAGGTCAAGTAAACAACCTCATGTCTTCAGTTAGACATAGTGTTAAAGGTAAGTCACCTAAAAATACATATTACATAAAAAGAAAAGAAGAAGAAAAATATATCAATGATTATAATGCAATCATTGCCCACTTATGGAATGCAAACATAGATGTGCAGTACATTGCAGACAATTCTACTGCAGTTGCACAATATGTCACAGCATACTTAACTAAAGCAGAAAAGACAGAGCTCCAAGACCTCTGGAATGACCTGTCATCAGATAAAACAGTATCTCAGAAATTATACAGCTTGGGCATAAAAATGCTCACCCATAGAGAATGTGGATCTTATGAAGCAGCTGATCGTTTAACTGGTACTTAATTGTATGGTAAATCTGAAAATATAGCATGGCTAAGTCTTGGTCCAGCTAAATCTAGAAAAAGAGTTCTAAAATCATATGAAGATATAGAAACAATAGCCAAACATGATCCCAACAGCCAAGACATTTTAAAAAACAATTTATTGGACACATACTACCCAAACAGAAGTAATACTTTGGAAAACATGTGTCTATACCAAATAGCCCAAAACTATACATACAAAAATAATATGAAACCTGATGAAAAAAAAGGTAAATACAGAGTGACAGACTGTGAAGGAAGCTTAGTTAAACTCACTAAACCAAATTTAATTAATCATATCAAATTGTCATTGAAGACTCCTCAACATAAAGAAGTATATTACATGTCCCTGCTACAACTCTTCAAACTATGGAGAAAAGAAGAACAATTACTAGATAACTATGACTCATATGAGGATGCTTTCAAAGCAAATGAAAGCACTATAACTGATGTAAACTTTACACAGTACAAAACAATGTTGCACAATGAACAGCAACATGAAGGAGAACTCCAAGCCCAAGTAGATAAGGATACTCCTGACAGTAGTCAACCTTCTGTAACAGGAAGCCAAGAACCACTGGGAGAACCACTAATAACAAATGAGGCAGAATTAGCTATGATAGAAGTAGAAAACACCATGTGTCAGTATGAAGATAAGAAAGACTTATCTATACTACACTAAAAACTAAACAATGAGCAAAGTATCATTTTTCAAGAAGTAACAAAACAAATTGCACATGGTGTAAAACATGAAAATAAAGAATGTTCCTGCCATAATTATAAACCTATACTACTGTACGTCAGTGGTGAAGCTGGTTCTGGCAAAACATTCCTAATGAAAATCATTAGTAAGTTCCTTCAACAATTGACAAAAAACAAACTGTCAGCTGTTGTCACTGCCCCCACAGGTTTAGCTGCCTACAACATAGGTGGTGTTACATTACACCGATTACTACTATTACCAGTAGAACACCAGAACAAATTAGACTATTACAAACTTTCTGCAGAAGCTGCAATGGAATTATGCAGAGTATTGAAACAAATAAAAATGCTACTAATAGATGAAGTGAGCATGGTCTCCAACCTGATGTTAGCTTTGATTCACCTCAGATTACAAGAAGTACTCAAAACAGACTATGAAGAGCTCTTTGCAGGAAAACACATTATTGTTTTTGGAGATCTGCTTCAATTAACACCAGTAAAAGGTGAACCTATTTTTAAAACATTAGGGCACAAACTCTGCCGTAAAACTGTTGGCAGCATTGGAAATGTCAACCTTTGGCAACATTTCCAATACAGAGAATTAACAGAAAACATGCGCCAATCTGCAGATCTAACTTATGCCAACATTTTAAAAAGTTTGAGAGTTGGTATACTTTCTAAAGAAGCAGAAACAACATTGAAAACCCGGCACATTAATGCACTTTATGGTGATAATGCATGTGCTACAGATGTTATGGAACAATTAGCCCACAAAAATTTCAATTGTATGGCCTTAATGCCAACTCTTGCAAGCTGTCTCAAATTCAATGAAATAATGTTAAGTAAAGAAATGCAACCAATAATGGAAATTAGCGCCACAGACAAACTAGATGTACATGGTATGACACTACCTATGTGTGACCAAGCCACAACAAGACTAAATAATTTAGAAAAATCTATCTCAAACACAGCAGGCTTAGAAAAGATGTTAAAATTATCCTTTAATTGCAGAGTAATGCTTAAACGATACCTTGAGGTGGACCAAGGACTAGTTAATGGAGCACTGGGTACAGTTGTTGGCTTTCAAACATACCCACGTGACAACAAAATTCAGTTTGTCAATATACTCTTTGACAAACTTTCAAAAGTAAAATTGATAGGACGCTCAACAGCTAGATTCCTTCTCTTCAAAGATATGTATGTACGCAGAGAACAATTTTCTCTAACTCTTGCATACGCAGTCATGATTCATAAATCACAAGGTCTTACCCTAGACAAAGCAATGATAGATATTGGTAACACAGTCTTTAAAGAAGGCATGAGCTACGTAGCACTATCACGCTTACGTACACTTGACGGTCTATTTCTAATCAACTTTGATGCAAGTAAAGTAAATGCTGATATTCCTTGCATTTTAGAATATAATAGACTTCGCTCACTATACACTCCCCATCTAAACCCATATTCTGTTCCACAAAAACTAAAACGTTGTAAAAGAAAACTAAATCAAACAGAAATGCAACAGGACGTCACTGCAAATCCTCTAAAGAGAGTAAAAGAAACTAATACTTCATCAAGTACCACAAACAAAAAAGAATCAATTAGAGAAAGTAAACCAGGTACTTCTTTAAAGAAGGAAGACAAACTCCAAAAAAAGCAGTTAGATACAGAACTACCTGGACCATTTAAATTCTCAAATATAGTTGGTGTAAGTAGCTATGCAAATGTAGCAATGAATATTCTATTTCAATTACCACCAATTGTTGACAACATTTACTTACACTTTAGAGACCCATTGTGTATGCAAATGTTAGTACTTCATAGAAACGCAAAAAACAATCCTGACAACACATATAGTGTTTATGGAATAAGGCAACAATTGGACTACTGTGCTGGAATGGTGAAATTCACTATAAACTCACAGGAAGATCCACAAGAATTTTTAATGTACTTACTACAAGTACTGGAAAACAAAAACATACCTATAAAGGACATATTCCAGATTTCATACATGTGGAAACATACATGCACTCTGTGCAACAATGTGACACAAGAAGAAATTCCCAATGAACGCTTCATATATATATCAATACCAAATTGTGAATCCATTCCATTTCAGCAACTTGTACAAAATGCAAACCATGGTAGATTATGCCCTACCTGCAATTCAGATAATCGCTCCACGTTAGTAATACAAAAACATAGTAAATACGTAATACTAATGCTTCTACGTTACAATGCAGATGGTACCAAAAACAACTGCAAGCTGACTGGATTCACACATAGTCAAATATCACTTGGTAAGAAAACCTTCACAACAATAGGTATAATCTACCACGCAGGAGCCACAACCAATTCAGGGCACTACACAGCATATATAAAAAAGAAATGTGGATGGTTTGAATGTAATCATAGGACCATTACTCTAAAGCAGAGATTACCAGCAAATCTTACAAACGCTTATTTGATGTTCTTAAAACCAAAATTTGATAAGTAAACTATATTTAAACCTTTAAGTAAATTTGTGTTAAAAAAATATAAACTGTTAGAATACTCCAAAAGCTAACTAACAGCTCAAATATTCTACAACTAATCAGATAAATGAATACCACTAAATTAGGCCAAACAATACACAGTTAGAATACGCCAATTGGTATCTAACTGTCCCAAAATTTAACAATATCCAAATAGATAAATCAAAACCACTAAAATATATTAAAAAATAGACAGTTAGAATACGCCAATTGGTATCTAACTGCTCCAAAATTTTATAAGATCAAAACAAATGAAGAATCTGTTACTGCTCCAAAAAAAATACAACAAAGCAAAGTATAAAGCATTAGCCAGAAACAACAAGTGAACACTGAAAACAAACAAACAAATAAACTGTAGCATAACAGAAAAAGGGTTTTTTTTAATCCAACATGGATTTTTTTTTTCTCCCACAGACCCAATCATTTTAGCAACAAATACAGAAACTGAGCAAATTGCACAGTACTCTGATTTGTACTCTACTAAATATGAGGGTCGAAAAAAAAATAAAAGTATATTGCTTATACAATGTAATAAGTCATTACAAAATACTAATACTAACATGCTATTTTCTTTTATCACAGAAATGAAGAAGAAAAACATCTCCCATTACTAGACCAAACAGTAAGAATACAATAATAAGGACAACCATAGCAGCATATCACATCCATAGTATCTAATACCTTTGTTCCTTATACATTTGTTTTTCACCCAAAGTTATAAGCAGATATGAATGTGATATGCTGCGGTGGTTGTTGCCAGGGCATAGAGTCTTGGGTGCATGGCCAAATGGACATGCACCCAAGACTCTATGCCCTGGCAACAACCACCGCAGCATATCACATCCATAGAGTCAAACATTTCAACTATGATCTATGGGAAACTTTTAATGTCCGCGAACAATGTGAGTGTTCTTAGAACACTTTGAACTTGCCAGCGAACAATACGGACACCGTTTTCAGGACACCCCCTACGAACATTTCAGAACAACGTGATAGTTCTTAGAACACTTCCAACTTAACAACGAACAATACGGACAGCGTCCTAAGGACACCCCCTACGAGCATTCTAGGACACCGGGAGTGTTCTCAAAAACGTCTGCAGAACACCCCCATTTTGTTTATTTGCGAACATTTCAGGACAACGCGAGTGTTCCTAGAACACATTCAACTTGACAGAGAACAATACGGACATCGTCCTCAGGACACCCCCTACGAACACTCCCCGGACACCGCAAGTGTTCTTAGAAGCATCTTCAGAACACCACCATCTTGTTTATTTGCGAACATTTCAGGACACCGCGAGTGTTCTTAGGACACATTCAACTTGACAGAGAACAATACGGACAGCATCCTCAGGACACCCCCTACGAACATTCCAGGACACCGGGAGTGTTCTTAGAAGCTTCTTCAGAATACCACCATCTTGTTTATTTGCGAACATTTCAGGACACCGCGAGTGTTCTTAGGACACATTCAACTTGACAGAGAACAATACGGACAGCGTCCTCAGGACACCCCCTGCGAACACTCCCCGGACACCGCGAGTGTTCTTAGAAGCGTCTTCAGAACACCACCATCTTGTTTATTTGCAAACATTTCAGGACACCGCGAGTGTTCTTAGGACACATTCAACTTGACAGAGAACCATACATTTGTTTTTCACCCAAAGTTATAAGCAAATATAAATGTGATATGCTGTGGTGGTTGTTGCCAGGGCATAGACCACCGCAGCATATCACATCCATAGAGTCAAACATTTCAACGATGATCTATGGGAAACTTTTAATGTCTACGAACAATGTGAGTGTTCTTAGAACACTTTGAACTTGCCAGCGAACAATACGGACACCGTTTTCAGGACACCCCCTACGAACATTTCAGAACAACGCGATAGTTCTTAGAACACTTTCAACTTAACAACGAACAATATCTTGAAACACTTGTGTATAGGCGCGTTACAAATGCCATATCATATCATATCATATCAATACGGACAGCGTCCTAAGGACACCCCCTACGAACATTCCAGGACACTGGGAGTGTTCTCAAAAACGTCTTCAGAACACCCCCATTTTGTTTATTTGCGAACATTTCAAGACACCGCGGGTGTTCTTAGAACACATTCAACTTGACAGAGAACAATACGGACAGCGTCCTCAGGACACCCCCTACGAACAGTCTCCGGACACCGCGAGTGTTCTTAGAAGCTACTTCAGAACACCACCATCTTGTTTATTTGGGAACATTTCAGGACACCGCGAGTGTTCTTAGGACACATTCAACTTGACAGAGAACAATACGGACAGCGTCCTCAGGACACCCCCTACGAACACTCCCCGGACACCGCGAGTGTTCTTAGAAGCGTCTTCAGAACACCACCATCTTGTTTATTTGCGAACATTTCAGGACACCGCGAGTGTTCTAAGGACACATTCAACTTGACAGAGAACAATACGGACAGCGTCCTCAGGACACCCCCTATGAACATTTCAGGACACCGGGAGTGTTCTCAAAAACGTCTTCAGAACACCCCCATTTTGTTTATTTGCGAACATTTCAGGACACCGCGGGTGTTCTTAGAACACATTCAACTTGACAGAGAACAATACGGATAGCGTCCTCAGGACACCCCCTACAACATTTCAGGACACCGGGAGTGTTCTCAAAAACGTCTTCAGAACACCCACATTTTGTTTATTTGCGAACATTTCAGGACACCACGGGTGTTCTTAGAACACATTCAACTTGACAGAGAACAATACTGACAGCGTCCTCAGGACACCCCCTACGAACACTCCCCGGACAACGCGAGTGTTCTTAGAAGCAGCTTCAGAACACCACCATCTTGTTAATTTGCGAACATTTCAGGACACCGCGAGTGCTCTTAGGACACATTCAACTTGACAGAGAACAATACGGTCAGCGTCCTCAGGACACCCCCTACGAACATTCCAGGACACCGGGAGTGTTCTTAGAAGCTTCTTCAGAACACCACCATCTTGTTTATTTGCGAACATTTCAGGACACCGCGAGTGTTCTTAGGACACATTCAACTTGACAGAGAACAATACGGACAGCGTCCTGAGGACACCCCCTATGAACACTCCCCGGACACCGCAAGTGTTCTTAGAAGCGTCTTCAGAACACCCCCATTTTGTTTATTTGCGAACATTTCAGGACACCGCGAGTGTTCTTAGAACACATTCAACTTGACAGAGAACAATACGGACAGCGTCCTCAGGACACCCCCTACGAACACTCCCCGGACACCGCAAGTGTTCTTAGAACAGTTTCACTTTGCTTGCGAACAAAACGGACACATATTGAGTCCTTAGAACACCCCCCAGTCAGTTTATTTAGAACATTTCAGAACACCCGTGATGTCCGCAAACAAATCGAACACAAAAAGAACGTCTAACACATAAAAAACACAACTTTCATCCTATCTCATACACTCCCACCCTCCCCAAACACTCCTACACACCAACACACTCTACTAAATACACATTTTGAACAAAGTTTCACCGCGCTGTCCGCGGACATCTGCGAATCCAAGATGGCGGGCGCTACCAAAAAATCTGACGCGCTTCACGCTCCACGCCGTCCAATCAGCGAACACGTTGCATGTCCGTGAACATCACGCAAGACGATTGGCCAATCAGGACACTGTCCGCGAACAGGGAAGTGTGTCCGCGAACCGAACACAGATATCACTAATTTTTGTTTACCTACTTTTTGGTCATTTTAAAAAAAACTACTGGACGGATTTTCACCAAATTTGCAAAAGCACGCTTTCTGGACCAAGCCGCTGCTCCTGGTCCAAATTTGGTGGAAATCCGTCCAGTGGTTTGGGCCGTAGGCGCGAGCAAAAAATTGTTCCCATTCAGTCTATGGGAAAAAAAAAACGTTTTGGGACCCCCCTGTAACTTTGCCCCCCCTGGACGAATCCTCACCAAACTTTGCAAAGAAATTCAGAGTGACGCAAATACTTTTTTTGCAAAGTTTGGTGAGGATCCGTCCAGGGAGAGCGAAGGTTTAAGCCACCCAAAAAGTGCTCTTCCTATGGAAACAGCAACTTAACCATATATATATATATATATATATATATATATATATATATATATATATATATATATATATATATATATATATATATATATATATATATTGATATATTGATATAGATATATCTAGTGATATATAGGGCAACTACACACCATGGGGGCAGAAACACCCCTGGCCCATATTTGTAACAACCTACCTGGGTATGCTGAACGTATTAAGAAATATCATGATCAGTGGATTACAGAACTAAAGGGGGAAGGGTTACCCCAAATATGGCCAGAAGGAGGATCGTTTGACAAGAGTGTCCTGGATATGGTAGCAACATGCATTTGTATAAAATACAAAGGGAAGCAGTTACATAATAGGAGAGAAATATTAGATCTATGGAGATTGTTTGAAGAAGTGCCCCTTCCCAAAAAGAGAGAGCTAGGGACAGATTTGCCATCTACCACTGATAATCCATTGCTGATACCGAAAGACGACAAGGTGTTGCAAGAAGGGGGACCACCGGTAGAGGTAACTAAATTGTACCCAATATTAAATAAACCAGTGCCCGCAGAAGGATACAGTGACCCCACATATGTGCCCCCAACAACAGTCACTAAGACTCGAGGGCCAACTGCACCCCCACCATATGAGAGCCATAGACAGCGCGACCAGGTAAGTACACCCACAGTAAATATAGAGAAACTAACAGAAGACCTGGAGTCTAGGCTCTCCTTAGCAAAAGATGAGCTCACGAGAATAAAAAGCATATGTGAACAAAGTGGGACTAACGTTGCTAGGTCAGAGTCGACAGAAAGAACACAGAATCATGATGAAACAATTGAGGAAGGGTGGAGAAAGGGGGAGATACTGTTCAGAATACAAGAAGAACCAACTTGAATAATTGAACTAGAGGAAAGGGAGGAGCATACTGACGATGAAATAATGGCCACAGGAGGCAGAGAGGAACTATGGTGCGATATAGAAGAGGACGCAGAGGAAAGTGCAAGGTTAAGTATGGCATCGGGAGGAGGAAATGAGGGGATGGATGGTGCATGTTCGGGAAGAACAATGGAAGAAGAGTGGACAGGACGATTAAGGAATAGGTTGGGGAGAATGGCTCCACTAGGGAACAAAGGAACAAAGGTGGGTACAGGCAAAGCAACAAAGGGGAAGTTACAACTCCCATTAATACACAGGGGAGGAGGGAGGCCGAATTACATACCCTGGGCTCAGATGGATAAAGCCAATTTGTTAAAGCTATTACCACCGCTATCAGGGGGGGCAAGTAAGTGGATATATGCATTCGAGAAACACACAGCTGGGGTACCATTAGCGGTGGGTGATGTAAAAAGCCTACTAGTATCGGCAGTTGGGGATCAAGCTGATAGAGTATGGGTAAAGGCTGGCTTCCTGGGGGTAACGTTAGACTGCGATCGCCATGATGGTGCCTCTTTTAACACAGTACGTGCAAGGGTGTGGGACGCATTAAGAGAAACATTTCCAGACACCCCAGATTTGCAGTCAGTCATGCAATGTACGATGAATGATGGAGAAGATGCTATGGATTACATTTTTCGGGTCCAGGAGATGTGGAGAGCGGAAACGGGCACGCCCTGGTATCAGTCAACCTCATTATTTTACTTCATAATAAAGAGAGGGCTCCCTAAAGAAGTACAAAAAGCACTTGACAAAATAAATACTGAGCATAATAATTCACCACTGTAAAAGAATAAAAGAGCGGGAAAAAGAAATAGCACAAAAAAGATTGGCAGACGAAGCAAAGTTGGTACAAACAAAACTGGTGAAGGTCGCTGCAGCAGTGGCCGTGCTCCCACACAGCAGGGAGGGAGAAGAGGAGGAGGAGGGGCTGGTAGCAATACAGGGGAGGATGGCAACGAATTGGGCAGGATCAGGGCAACCACAGTGGAACAAGCAGGAGCAGAACGGAGGTTCGCAGAGGCAAGATTGGGCCCCTCGAGGAGGACGAGGTGGGTACAGGGGTTTTGAAGGGGGGGTGGACAAGGGTATGGGGGAAACAGAGGGAATGGATGGCAAGGTCCCAGAGGTGCGCAGGGAAGTTGTTGGAACTGCTGGAGGTGGGGACACTTTTCTCGAGAGTGCAGGAACAGACCAAACAACGGATTTCAAGAGATGGAACAATATGGTAACCCCCACCCGGGAAGCCCATACAGTCTTCCAATGGGACGACAACAGAGGGAACAAGAACAGGGGTATGCAGAGCAAAGACAAGCACAACATTATAGAACACAGAATCACCCACAAAACAACAACAATATGCAATGCACCCCAGGCAACCCTTTTGCAACGAGTGCCAATGGAGCACCAGCCCCAGCCCCCTATAGTGGTGTGTCAGTAGTTTCAGGAAATGTCTTCAGCCGGGGGGGGGCAATGAGACAACCAGCATAGGACAGCCCATAGAAAACACTTGCGTGTCCTGTTCTATCTACCACCTACGATGCGGCAGAGGAACCATTGGTGGGGGCGCAGATAGGAGACAAGAGTTCATATTTATGGTGGATTCGGGAGCCGAGAAATCATGCATCCGTGAAGGCCGGTTTCCGCTATCTAACCGGAAGTTGGAGACGCAGGGGTTCTCTGGGGCTGTAATTGAAGTTCCTTACACAGAAGATTTGGATGTGACAGTGGGGGGTAAAACGGTAAAGACACCCCAATTTTATTATGAACAATTACCAATAAACCTGCTTGGAAGGGACCTTCTCAGCAAGCTTAATATGACAATATCGTTCACAGAGAGAGGGATAGTGTGCTCAACTCCAGGAATATGCCCATTACGTGTAATGCTGGTGGTACATGCCAGAGCAACAGCCCCAGAAATACGCGGCATGCCAGTGGACGAAACAATGTTCATCAAAGGATTAAAAACACTGGCCCAAGTAGTGCCCGAGCTAAAAAAGTTAGAGTGGAGGGTACCAACAGAATTCATCTTCCGCCCAATAGTATGCCCAGACATAGCACCAGGCTCAGTGGTATCCTTAGATCTGCATGCTGTGCAAGTATCAGCTAAAAGGATTGCAGTAATTGGGATGGACATAGATGGGTGTGAATGGCGCACTGTACTGTGCATCAATGCTGATATCGCCCTACCTGACTTGTCTGATGAAGATCTCTTTTCTGATTCAGAGAGTGATGGCGAAATAATAATGGAAATAGCAATACCATGTGACATTTTAATTCAAACAAGACAAGTGCCCGACCAGTTGATGGCAGTGTTGGGAGCACCGCCGCCATTTTTTGATGATGACATGAGACTGGTGGCAAGCAATTTGTGGACAACAGGCCCCCATGATGTAGGCTTGTTGCATAGAGTAACACCAGTAGTAATAAAACTCAAACCCGGGGCAATTGTTCCCCGAGTGAAGCAATACCCATTGTCCCGCGAAGCTGAGGAAGGGATAAAAGAGTCAGTAAGTGCATTGTTAGCACAGGGAATAACAGTGCCCTCAAACTCCCCATGTAACACTTGTATCTATCCGATCAAAAAAGCAAAGGGAGGGGCTTGGAGGATGATCAAAGATCTACGCCCCCTAAATGACGTCATACAAAAAGAATTTCCTTTGGTCCCGAACCCTGCATCCATACTGTGCAGTATCCTGAAAGCGGCATCAAATTTCACAGTGGTTGATTTGAAAAATGCATTCTTCTCCATCCCCTTGGCAGAAGAAAGCCGATACTTGACAGCATTCACACTAGGGGGGAAGAGATACGAGCATTGCAGGCTACCTCAGGGGTACTGTGAGAGTCCAAGCATATTCAACCGCATACTACACAAAGACATGGGTAATTTAACAGTTGAAAGCATGATCATCCAGTACATAGACGATTTGCTCATCTGCGCACAGAATGAGGAGATGTGCAGATGAGACTCGGTTACTCTCTTAACACTGCTGGCCAATAAAGGGTACAAAGTGGACAGAGGGAAACTACAATACTGCCAATCAGAAGTGTTGTACCTGGGGCAGCTGATATCAAAGGATGGGAAAAGGATAATACCTGACAGAGTGGAAGCAATCAGGTCAGTGAGAGAACCAACCACAGTGAAGGAGATGCAAAAATTCCTAGGAATGTGTAACTATTGCAGAGCATCGATACTAGATTATGCAGCCTACACCAGACCTTTGCTGCAAGCACTCAAAGAGGCCCAGCAAGAGAACAGGAAAATAGAGTGGTCAAAAGAATTGAGTGACTCATTTGTATTACTAAAAGAGCTGATTTTGAATGCTCCAGTACTTGCCAATCCTGATTGTGAGCGCAAATTTTACCTGTTCTCACACTGCAAGGGGGCTCTTATGACAGCTGTGCTGACACACAAGACTTTCCTGGGACACAAGCCATTGGCCTACTATAGCAGCACATTAGATGCAGTAATGCAAGGCCACTTTACGTGCGAGCAGTCTCTCGCTGCCGCTGCGTTCGCCATTGAGAAAAGTGCCACAATAGTAATGGGGTGCCATGTCACGTTGTTTGTGGAACACTCATTGTTTGCAATATTGGGAAGATCAAAAAGTACACTGACTACACAGCGAGCAACCGCCTATGGGATAATTTTGTCCAGCGCCAACATCCATGTAGTGAGGTGCAGGACAGTAAACCCAGCAACATTCATCACAGAAACGTGCACACTAGAGGACATGCAAGAACATAATTGTGCAACGTACACAGGAGAAACGGGTGAGGGCACGGTGGTGTGTGAAAATGCCCTGAGCGAGGGAGAGGTGTACTTTGTAGATGGGTCAGCGTCAATTGACATGGACACAGGAGAGAAACATGTGGGACTAGCAGTAGTGAGGCTAGAAGAAGGTGAGTATGAAGTGTTAGTACAATACCGCCTTCCATCCCATTTCTCAGCCCAAGCAGCAGAACCTATTGCCCTAATCGAAGCATTACATGCAGCTAAGGGATGTGCAGTGACGATATATACAGATTCAGCTTACATGACGACCACCGTACACGGAGGACTAGCCCGGTGGGGGCGGAGAGGGTTTCAAAGGGCAGATGGGACAACAGTGCAGCATGCCGAACTGTTGAATGAATTGATTGAGGCCCTAAAAGGCCCAACAATGGTGGCAATAGTGAAATGCCAAGCACATACGTCTAACACCAACGTTGTGTCTTTGGGGAACGCGGCAGCAGACGCTGCTGCCAAGGAGGCTTCATATTTTGAAAGACATGGAGCAGGTGAGTACCTATTGCAGCACCAGACGAACGAAGAACTACCAGAAGGATACAATGCCATGCCCATATCACAAATACTAGAGCTGCAGGAACGTGCAAGTAATGAAGAAAAAGTGTTGTGGGAAAAGAGGGGTTGCAGCCAATCGGCAACAGATTTATTGTGGCGCCAAAATAACTCAGGAAAAGTAGTGATGCCCATTAAACTGTTAGAGATAGCGTTTCAGCAATTACACTTTCCAGCACACAATACCAAACAACACATTGCGGCAGAGATACAGGAAGATTGGTTCGTGCCATGTCTCCAGGAGCACATATCCAGGTTGACAATGGAGTGCACGACTTGCCAAATATATAACTCTGGGATGACCATACGGACACTCAGGGGGACAATTCCAAAACCCACAGGGCCCTTCAGAGAACTGCATATTGATTATGCAGACATGGGAGAGAGGTGTAACGGGGCACACTACATGATAGTGGTTGTATGTCCATTCTCCAGGTGGGTGGAAGCGGGTCCATGTGCGCGCCCTGATGGTAAAAGCACTGCAAAGTTCTTAGTGAGAGAAGTGTTCCCACGCTGGGGAATTTGTGACGTGATTCCCTCAGACAACGGCACCCACTTTGTAAACAAACTCTTCAAGGAAGTGACTGCATTATTGGGAATAAAGCATAAACTCTGCTCGATTTATCATTCCCAAAGTAACGGCATTGTTGAGAGAATGAACGGCCTGTTAAAAGGAAGATTGTCTAAATTGTGTTTTTCGTTAAAGAAAAATGGATCTACTGCCTCCCCCTTGCACTGTTTGAGCTGAGGAATCAGCTGAGCAAGGATCATCACCTGTCCCCGCACGAAATTGTGACAGGAAGACGGATGCACACAGCACATTCCCCACTGCGCATACACTCAGATGCTCACAGAAGCGCCACAATACTAGGAGATGAATTCACAGATTACCTGAAGAAGCTAACTAGGGCAGCGCGTGCAATTTCAAGGCAGCTCAAACCACCATTTACAAGGGAAGAAGGGAACACAACTGTGTCCTTTGTGGAACCGGACCCACAAGTACAATTAATGCCAGGAGAGTTCATTTATGTCTGGAGCTTTGTGCGCCGGTGGAATGCCCCAAGGTTCCATGGCCCATAGGAGGTAGTTCTTTGTACACCCACAGCTGGGAAGGTGAAGGGACTCAGATATTGGATACACTTGACAGATGTGAGAAAGGCATACAATAGTGTGCGGGAAGAAGTGGATGAGGAGGCACAGACAACAGCAAACAAAAATGATGGAAATGATGAGTAAAAAGGAACAAATGAACGGGGGAGTGTAACTGGTAAATGAAGATGTTAACGAAACAATTCTATTACAGGTTATTGATCGAGATAAATGAGAAAAATGAATGATGAAAAAATAATGTTTAATTAAAAATAATGGTGTAAGATGTATGCATTTTCTTTTCCCTTCTCTTTGCACCCCTAACCCCCCCCCCCCTCCACCAATCTCCCTTTCTATGACTTCCTGGTACACATAGTACCAACAAAAATGTTTATATGCACGTACTTAATGCACTTTTATATTTTAAACAGGAACTACCATGGCAACAAACGGCAGCCCGCAACAAATAGATTGATTAGATGTAGAGATTGATTTAGCTAAAAGGTGTAGATATTCATATGAGTGTGGATTGTCTGTATGTATCACATTATTTTTTACAATACTGTTTGGTTTGGCTATCTATTGCTTTATAGCGTTCATCTCTATCGAGATGAACAAGGGGGGAGGGAATAACGGGAATAATGTAACAAATCAAACTACAACTGCGGATACTAAAGAATGTGATTTTTTGGTGTGGGACGGATCTAAACTTGTATGGGGATATAACACGAAACCGCCCAATGCAGCTACCTCGCCAAGTGAAAGAATGCAGGATAAAATGCAAGATAGCACAACTTTCCCGCCAAATGTCTCCGATTACAATGCCCACAGTTTAAATGATCGCAACCCTTCTGTTATATCATGGCTGTACAACACCCCCACCACCGCGCCCACACATGCAACCACCCCCACAACAGAGAACACACTACCTGATAGAATAAAGAAAGAGAATGAAGAGATGGCAGTGAAATACGCAGCATTATATGATGAGTGGGGAAAGGGGGTGGAGGGAAGAAAGGGGAATCTAGACTGCTCCTCGCCCGTGAAGCCGGGAGATATCTTAGAAATAATAGAAGAAAAAGGGAGGTGGGAAGGAGAAAATATGACGAGTATTACGGGTTGGGACTGGACATGATGGAAGACCCACGACACCCCCACCAGACAAATAAATGGTATGCAGACATGAGTGCAACTGCAAAACAAACAACAAATGAGAGTTGCTATGTCTGCTCTCTGATTCCCCATGCTTCAGGTACACCCAAAGTATTGCTACCAAAAGAGCTGCCTATTGTAAATGCCCAATGTCTCCTTCATCTCACATTGTGCAGAATTAAGAACACCTTCCAGGCACACGAGGTAACTTTTAAAATGCTGCAGAATGAGAAGACCTGTTACCCGAAAGCGGAAGGAGTAATATGTTTGGAAGAACCATTCTTTATAATAAAAGGGACATTATTTTTGGAAAATAAGTGGAAAGATGAAGAAATGACGTGCAAAGCTGAGGCGCTGCGAGGTGTGACACCAGAAAAGCTGCAGTGGATAGAAAAAACATGCGCACCAGTATGGAAGGAGCATATCGCAAAATTGACCTGGGTGACTGCGATTGAAAAACCATTTAAACTACAGAAAGAAAGAAACTATGAACTGTGTTTCCAGGGAGACGGGAAAACTATCATGGGATTAAACAAAACTGCAATAAGACCCTCACAATCCCGGATATGAGAAAAGGGACAGCGGCACTCATGGACACTTACTGGGTATGTGGCAGCCAGGCATACCTGCACCTCCCACAATCATGGAGCGGCATATGCTCACTGGCCACACTACATTGTGCACTAATGGTGATACCAGAGAGCCACATTGATGGGAGCAAGAAAATGCGAGAGACTCCTCGGGAGAATGATGCCCAACCAACTGCAGAGTCACAACTATATGTCCTGTCTTCCGGCAATAAGGGGGAGATGCTGTTTCGGAACAGACGCTCGTCGAACTACATATCAAAAGCATCCTCAGAACTACTGGCACAGATCCCAGACAAATATCGATTGTTCAGCTCTGCAGAGACTTTCTTCGCCTCACTCATCCCCAGCATCCAGGCACGGGCAAATGCAAAATGGCTCCAAATCACACGCTGGGAGCTGATCCAGTTGGCAAATGACACTGAAGAAGGGTTTAACGTAATAAAAGTGGAGCTGAGAGCATTGCGGCTAATGACCATACAAAATAGGTATGTCTTAGACCTATTAACAGCGATGGACAGAGGTGTTTGCTGAAAAATTGGAAGTGCCTGCTGCACTTTCGTACCTTCTGAAGATGCAGATAATGGTACCTTATCCCACGTGATCGAAGCAGTACATAACCTAGGAGAGAGGATGAAAATGGAAGGTGGGGCCAAAGCAAGCACGTGGTTCGACAACCTCTTCTTCTGGGTCCCGTCATGGCTGGGAATGACTGTCAAATTGCTGATGCCCACGGTGGTGTTCTTACTTTTTATTTTTTGTATGTGCCAGGTGGGTCTTCGATGTTGTGCAAACGCAGTACCAAATGGTGCGATGATGATGGTGACAATGGGCAACACTCGCGGTGCAATACAAATTGTGCAGGAGGTGGAGGTGCAAACAGGAGAAGAAAACACACCAAAATTCCAGATGGTGCCCATATACCACAGTGGGGATGTAGTAGACAGGCTATGGCACACTACAATTAAAGAGCCCCACGAACTTGAGTGGTATAAGGATGTGTGGGTGGATTTGGAAGGGGACGGGGATTGTATATATATGACCTGTACACCAGACGAGTATGCCAGAAGGGGGGAAAGCCTGCGAGCGGTATGTAGGGCATGGATGCCCATAAAAGGCACCCCTGCGTGGGACGAGGCAGTAGCTGAAGAAGAGGAACGCCAGAGGTTGGGGCAGCTACAGTATTTGTTACTTAAGTAATGAAAGGGGGGAAATGTATGGGAGGATAGGTCCAAAAGACCACCCTCCCCTGCAGTCCTGCCCTTGTGGTGTCCATGGCTCGTCGGGGGCCCCCCTGCCACCAGGTCCCAGGTGGCGGGTGGACCACTGGCTGACACATTGACCAAACGTGCTGTATTAAGCTAGGCCCTGGAAACCATTTTGTGAAACCAGAATGACATGAGCCCCTGTGCGCCGCAGCACGGCCCCCACCATTGGAGAGTTCTTGCTTGTCCCTGTGGCCTTAGCTCCCTGGCAGATCCGCTGAGAGCCCGTTCCCACGAACAGACGGACATGAGCTAGTGCTAGAAGCAAACACTGTAACATTCACCTTCTGCAGTGTTTCACTGTCCACAGTATGACCCGCCCAGCAGGGCCGGGGTGGAAAAGAACTGTAAAATGGCCCCCCGACAAAAGTAGAGACCCTAAATACCAATATGCAAACTGCCTGTGATAAAACTCTTTTCTCCATGACCTTTTGATAAAATATGTAAACTCCATAAAGATGGCAGAATGTGTGTTCATATGGCATCCTGGTTGAAATATCCATATCCCCTTAGCTATGCGCAAATGGTAGAACTGTCCCGGGTTTTATGTTATATGTTTCTCCGAGAAGAATGTACTCCAAGGCCCTATGCCATAACTGAACTAATGCTGCTAGAGTGCAATGGAAAACAAGTGCAACAGCATTGGGAGCTCATGTAAATTGTGTAAGAAAGTGCATAGAATGTATTTGAATGTCAAGCTCACCATGTGTCACTGCCGTTAGTCTTATTGGCCAGTTGTTCCCGCACACTCCACCAACCTTAATACTACCTCGCATATCGTGCATAGAGTGTAACAAAATGTTGTGGTTGCTGAATACTTAACCTATAGTTATCAATAGCAACATTGGTATAGGTAACACAGTTGAAATGGCCATGTAAAGGCACTAACAATGTAGAAATGTAAGCTTTAAGAAAAAACTCAATGAGCATTGTACAGTATATGAATTATTATGTCTTTTTGTATAACCTGCAAAGACACGAGGAAAATACCATTGCGGGCATATCCAAGGCCACTTCCCCTCCCTCCCCAGTGAAGCCTGCCAGATGAAAGGCAGAGGCCCAGGTTGCCCTGCCTCACCTCCCCCAATTCGGCTGGAGCCGCGTCAAGCATTCATATTCCCCCGCAGCTCACAGAGCCACGACCAGCCACCTGAAATATTTACAACCCAGCAGTAAACCCCGGCCATAAACGAAGGCCAAAGGTGCCCTTTCTTAGGCCCCATGACCCACCAGCTCACCCTAGGTTAATGGCCCATGTAAAATGAGGACACCCAATATTATTGCAACACTGTGGGAACAGATTCATAATGACTTCTAACAAGACATGAAAACTTGGACAGCTCACCCCTTGCCCTGAGACCCGACCTCGGGACCCATGGTTCCCGGCCCGCATGATGACGGTAACCATGTATTGACGCATCGCCAAAATACCCCACTCAAGGTGCATTCCTCCTGTGTTGCATTAACCTGCAGAATAACCTATTGTAGGATTTACAGGGGAAGATAACATTGTTGTATTGAATGAATGTGGTGTGCGTGGCCCTTAGGGCAGAAAGCCAAGGAAGACGTTCATCAATGACAGTGGCCACGCCTGGCACAACAGCACATCCCGGATGAGCCCAGCTGACCTGCCCGCCCCACCTTGGCACCCAGTGACGTCCATCAACCACGGCGCAGCGCATCCCAGCTGCGCTTATAGTTAGTCGTCGCCACCCAATCCCCACGAACATGTACCCCCTATAGTGTGTAGGTTCTCATGACGCGTTTTGTAATTATATACGCCTGTCTTTGCTAGTGTCAGACAGAGTGCTCTCGGAGTTTGCAGAGTCCTTTGCATGCCCTATTTTGACTTATCTAAACTCCCATTAAGCTCACCCGCACTTTGTCCTAGCCTTATTCCCATCTTGGGAGAGTCCATTACTGCCTCTCATTGTGGGGAGGGTCGTGCTATCTGGGGACGCTCGCCTTCAACCCCTATGGCACCTTACACCCCCACCCAGTGCCTGCTCTATACAACTACTCTGTACTACACCTAAAGCACCCACCCCTCATTGCACTTCACCATGGGACTTCTCACGCTGCTCCTGTGTCACCTTATGCAAGCAGCACTGTGTTCAATGACGTCCCCACCCCAGATGTCAACCGCCACATCACCCTGATGTCAGCACTTTACTTGCGCAGAAGAATGCTACAGATGAAAATGCAAACATATACAGTAAGAAGAGGTGGAACATTATTTATTGGATTCATGTCATCTAGTGATTTTATGGCAGTGTCACAGCTATTTAAGTTTGCTAATTGCAAACATGTGGGCCAAATTGGGATTGGGGTACAATTATTTTATTTCAGTCTGTTTTAGATGGTTTCATTCCTAGTAACTCCATAACTTCTTTAACAACTTTATCAATCCCGTTTCAACTCTGAAGACAGTGCTGCAGCAAAGGGCCATCTGTGTTTCAAAGTGGCCCATGGAGAGCTACTGCCTAAATATGTGGTCACTAGCCTTCCAGTTCTAACGGCTAAATTGGCCATTTTCCTACCTTTTTTCCCAAAATCCAGTCACTAATCTACATGAGGTAATGGTACTGCCGGAGCATGTGACCCCCCCACAGCATCCACCTTTGTTGTGTGGTCCAACACCTCCCTGAATTATGATTATCTGACAGTACATATAGTGTATGTCATCATGATGCCTCATTGAGTCCTTCTGTGGATGCCCAAATAGCAGCACACCCAACTAGTTTCTAAAGCAATCAACATCATACTTTCGTGGTTACAGGACATTTTGAGTATTGAGGGAGAAGTGTTTGTGCAGGCAGAGAGGGTGGGGGCTGACCCATGTTTGTGACAGTGTGTCTGAGACCACCAAATGGCAAGTGTAACTTCCTGTGCGACCATTCCAACATTACTGTCTTCACAGCTGAAGGTCACTCTGGAAGAGGGGTTCACTGGAAACTAACATAAGCATAACAGGACTACTCTGACCATCTTTCCAATCCTTGTGCTATTGCAAAGGCATGGTCTTCAAAGCACATGCCTTCTTTGGTGTACCCTTTGTCACTGCCATCTTGCATAGTTTGCATATTACTGTGACTTGCAGCCACCTCACAGTTTTCATATCCAGCGATAGAATGTTTTCCCAGACGCACGACAAGATGGTCACTGTCCAGGCCATGGATCATGAAGACCTCTGCATCACTTGAAATTTGATAAGGCAACGCTGTGCATGCCTTGCTCCCTAACTGTGGCATTCTGATATGCACAGGACACACAACCACAAAAGGCAAATCATGCCCTTCTGAGACTTCCACCAGACAATCATCTCCATCAATGCAAATTCAACCACCCCTTTCTCCTCCAAATCGCTGTCCAACTTCATGATTTAATTTCCTTCACTAGACAATAACAGCAAAGAAAAGTGACTGACTAGGTCACACGTCCCGAACACACAAAGGAAGGTAACTAAACAAGAAGGGTTCTCTGGTTCACAGACACGTTTGATTAGTTTAGTTTTAAATACAAATGTAAGAATATAATAGGATTTGTTGTTCTTTTTGGGGGGTGATGCGTTAAAAACAGAATAATGTAAACAAACTGAAGAAGTCACGAGAGGCCTACAACAAAACACACTCACAAATGCGATCAACAACCCAGAAGGGAAATTAACATTCACATTTTTAAACTTGTTGTGGTGACATGAAGAGGAACAGGGAAGAGAAAGAGGACATCTTTTGGGATATTTTTTTGATTCCAGAATAGGTAAGAGCGAAATTAAAAGTGTATTAAGGGGGCTTAAAACACATGCATAAACAGAAAAAAAAGCCTATAATGTTAAAATCTAAAACATTGGCGAGAGAGATCACAACACTTTCCAAAATCTGCCAAAACTGCTTAAAAAAAGATGCAGTCAGCTTGCCCAGTACACTTCAGCTCCTACAGCCTAACACAATTAGCAAGTGATTGCGTCTGTTTATAGTCCTGCCACACCTCTTAAAGGATAAAGAATTGGGCTACATTATTGTCTGCAGGCGAGTCCTTTTTGAAACTTGAATACAGAGGGGTGTATTTAGTGCTCTTCGCAATCAAGGCTCGATGAATGTCTGCTGCAGTCTTACTTCAAACTCATCATAGCAGTTGACACGGGCTCAGTTTGCTATACTGTGGCATTAATAAGTGGTTTCACGCTTAAGTGTCTAGCTTCGAACAAACTGACTGCTCAGGTGCATAACCTTTTATTCAAAACAGTTCCTGGGAGATATGTTTTTCGTGTAGAGGAGTAAGTCGTCTTAAATACTTGAAGGCAGGTATTTACACAAGTTTGATAAAAAAAAAGATGAATTTATCCCAACACTCTTGTGGATTCCATTCAAAACAATAATCCTGACACCTTGACACTTCCCTCGAATGCAGTATTATAATTACATATGTCTAATTTCCACGCACTGAGCATGGATTTTAACTTGGAGGCAATAGGTTAGGATATGTTTGGACGATGGATATAGAGGCAGTAAATGGTGATTTTAGCATCATATATTTGTGTACGGTAGTTCTAAATGATCGTATTTGCACAAAGGAAGCATTAGCACTTCACACTGCAGATGTTATAGTAGAGTTATGTTCTCGAAGCATCCTTATTTCCAAATGAAGTTATGATCTTGTACGTTACAAACTGCAAAAGAACTGTTAAGTCACACAATGCATTTCCGCTTGTCTTTTTTTCTGTGCTCACGTCTGACTAAGATACCACATTTTATTCCAACTACAATTGGTTGCATTTTAGCTCCTATGCTTTACTTATGGTGACATCATAATGAGATCCCCAAAACATGTTTCTTTGATTTGTTTGTAATGTAGGTAAAACAAATTGACTTTGCACAGTCTAAAGCACCTACTCAGTCCTCACACTTCTACAAGCCAAGAGCCAACACAATCATGAAGGTAAAACAGGCAGTTAAAAGATGTACCCCCTTTGCCTTTTGTGTAACACGGGCAGAGGACGGCTATACTATCAAGAAGGGCATGAATGTGATTCAGTAGCAATACAAACCGTGAATTATAACAGTCCAAAAAAAGGAATGTCCAATCATGGTTCTCTAAAAATATATACTATAATTGAACAAACCGTATGTAAGAATAACTGAATAGAAACCCCTACACACACCCTCACCGCCGAGAAAAGAACACAGAATACACAAAGATTGCAAGATGCAGGACTCTGAGTAATGAATCAGGTGTGAAAGGTTAGTAAAAGCTACAATTTTCTTAAATGGATATGTTATTGGGTTAAAAGGGGATAAAGGTGATGCAACCAGTCTCTCTGGCCCACAAATGGACCAAAGGGGCCTTTAGCAGTCAATAGTACCTTTTTGCAGCTATTTGTGGTTCAACAGTGTTGGACCATGCTTTGAGCTGTTGTGCAAGTGGTTCAAGCCAAGTTTGAGTGCAGTGATTTATGTGGATCCAAGTGGTGAGCTGGTGTCAAGCTGGGGTGAATGTGAATCACAGGTTTGACATTTGAACTATGCAGGTTCGAACACTCAGCAGAATTGGTTTGGGGTTGAGCCGGTTCAAGTCAGGATTTGGGTAGGGTCACCGAGTGACACACCTGTGTTTCAAGTTCAGGGTTGGAGACGCATCAAAGCAGTGATCCTGTTGCTCCAGTGTGAAGTACGATGAAGCAGTAGTTGCAGATCAAGGTAGGTCGAGTCACTTGTGTAACAGCTGCTTCAAGTTGGCTAGTGATAGCCCAGTGATTGGAGCCAAGGGTCCGCCAATAAGCAGTTGGTTCAAGCGTAGCAGGTGACGGGCTTCAGGAGGCACCATTTGGCTTCAAAGTCGTTTGTGATGCAAGCATGCTGGTTTGAAGAATTAGTGTGAGTGCTGAAGGCAGCATGGGCAGGTCATATGGTTTTGAGATGTGGTGAGCCCAGTTTGAAAGCAGCCGAGCAGTTTGAATTGGTGAACAAAGGTCTTGACTGTCTTGGCTCTTAGTGTGCTGTGAGTCCAAATCCAGAGGATCAAGGATACGTCTAGTCATGTTCTCTGTGTCCCAAATATGGGGCAGGCTGGTACACAACTGCAGGGATCCTTCAACACAGTGCAGTCCTGGGTACCATTGTAGATGGCATGGAGGCAGGTCTTTTTCCATCAGCAGTTCACCCCACTGGTGCTCTGCATGGTTATTAGTCAGAACTTTGCTTTGCCTTGGATACTCAATCTTCGCCTCACTGGCAGAGCACTTTTCAAAGATCAACTCTCCCAACAGAGGTCCAATGAATTCTTCCTCGGGTTTAGGTTCTAGAGTGAATCAAAGAAGTGGCGGCAGACCCTTTCTTTTAAAGGTAAACGTCCACAGGTAGTTAGACTTAAGCAAACCTGGTTAAGGGGTTCAATACAGGCTTTTGGACTAAGTGCACTTTTGCAATCTGATATTACACCCATAGTGTTTTATGCTAAAGGAGGTGGAGGAGAGAGGAATGAAAGATAAAGACAAACAAGATGTTGGACTCTTCCTCCGACTGTAAAGTGCTCCCTCTGTCTACACTAACCCCACACCTTCCCTTTTCAATAGAATCAAAGGTATTTATACATGCAGCACCCTGATGAGAGGCTACTCCTGTTGTGGTTGAGTGTGACCTTTGAATCAGTTTCCCATGACAGCTTCCTTTTTAATGTCTGTCTCTCCCGGGAGGATATTAACTTCCTCAAAAAGGAACACAGAGAGGCAAAACCAAAGGCTACAGTCCTGCCATCATAGCAAGGGCAGGCTGTCAGGGAGCATTTACACAATCCTTTTACAGGTGAGCTGGGCTCACCGGGCTCACACATGTCTGAAATTAATTGTTGTGGCTGTAATTAGTATGAAAAACATCATCCACCAAACCTTAACTCCTGTATGTTTTATTTAAAGATATATCTGCCACCAGGACAGTAAACCCATCATTATAGGATTTTCATACAGGGATACATGTCTTAAATGCGGCCCATTTGCTGCAGAGATATGGCTGTTCCTGCAGCTGTCAAACTGATGAAAGATGGAGTGACCCGCATCATTTTATTAATGAACAAGAATCAAAAAAGCCAGTCCTTCTACACCCTTGCCAGATGCCAATTCTTCACAGTGGTAATCTAATCATGCTCCTTGAGATGTGCCCTTTAAATAAAATATGTAGAATTGAGAGCAGAATTGTAATTATTTCACATACATAGGTCAGGCACAAGTCAGTGATGGGCTAAACCATCAGTATCAGTAAGTGCCATTTGTACATAGGTCGACAATCTTTACTTTGAGGATCGCAAAGTGTGAAAAATGTCAGGGCTGAAAAAATGTGATTATGATTGCAGGATTTTAATGATGGCCTAGGCAAAACTCTGTCAGCATCAAACCATTCTCTTAAAAAAATAAGTAATCTTTCCCCAGCTAAATGAATGTAAATTTGCAGCTGCAAAAGATGTGTGTGCCAATACATTGTATAGGAGGAAAGGTCTTCATGGCCCCCCTTTCCTCCATTCTCGCCATGCATTCAGACTATGGGGATCATTACGAGCCGGGCGGTAAGGGGTTAACAGCGCCGGTAATGGTGCCGGCGCCATTAAACCCTTACTGTCCTATTACGAGTCTGCTTGTGGGACCTGCAAAGGGTGCCTGGTAAAACCAGGTGCCCTTAGCGGGTCCCGCTAGCAGACCGTGGAGCTAACAACGGGCAACATTATTAACGGACCCGTTGTTATCTCCCTCCCCATTCCCATTGAGCCCTATGGGGGCTCGAATGGGAATGGGGATGTACCGGGTCCGGGTTCCTCGAATGAGGAATTACTGGGTCCTCCAAGGTTGGAATGGAACCCAACCCGGTCCAACCTCGTAATGACCCCTGTGCGCCTGTGGCCAGGGATGCAGGATGACTGCGGGCTGACACATGTGGCTGCAATGCTCATCTGGTAGGGTGGTACCAGACTCCATTTTATGACACCCTCAGACTCCATCTTGAGATAAAACTACTTAGGCCTCACAGGCCCAAGAGGCCCGCAGGGCTGCAGCTCTCCTCTCTTGATCGCGCACAGCGAGCAAGTTCCTTCGAACGCCCTCCTCCCGTTGGCGGCCCTGCTGCAGGCCTGTTCTCACGGTAGACTAAGCGCAAACAAGTTACATGACAAACACTGTATCTTTCACCTTTCGCAGTCCATCATTGACCTACAGATGACTGGGCTGAGGCTGAGGTTTGAGAAAAATAAACTATCTACATAAAACTTGTCTTGTCCCCTTACAGGCCCCACATTTATGATATAAGTTGAGGATAACCCCCCAACCCTGGTCCCCATTTGAAGTGCCAGGCATGTGTGCCAAACCTGTGTGCCACCCTGTTTCACCCTTGCAGATAATCCTTCTTAAGAAACTATAAATTCTGTTATGTTGTTATACACCACAAGATTGATTGGAAATAATAAAACAAGGAGACCCTTACCTATCCCGCATCTGCACACAGAAACGCCATGATTTGTATGTTTAAGATCTTCGCCATTGATCAAAGGGTATTACCCAAATTGTTTGTTTACAATTGTTCGAATGAACAATTGACCGAATTTAAAGGGTCACAATTGACCTTTTCACAATTGACCGCACATATATATATATATATATATATATATATATATATATATATATATATATATATATATATATGGGGTTTTAGGCGGGTTTGGGTTGGGTGGGGGGTTGCGGGTCAATTCGGTCAATTGTGAAAAGGTCAATTGTCCTTCGAACAGTTGTAATACGAAAAATTCGTATACAACCGATCAAAGAGCACTGGTTGCTGTAGGCTGCACAAGGCAATGTTTAACAACAATATGTACTCAATGATTTTGGAGGAGGGTGGGGGGAACAGGGGAGACAAGGGGCATGAGCGGGGGTGGGGGGAAAAGGAGGGAGACACGGGGCATGAGCAGGGGGAGGGGGAACAAGAGAGAGACACGGGCCATGAGCGGGGGGTGGGGGGAACAGTAGGGAGACACGGGGCAGGAGCAGGGGGTGGGGGGAACAGGGGAGACACGTGGGCATGAGCAGGGGGTGGGGGAACAAGGCACACACAGGGCATGAGCGGGGGTGGGGGGAACAGGGCACACACGGGGCATGAGCGGGGGGTGGGGGGAAAAGGGGAGACACGAGGCATGAGCAGAGGGAGGGAGGGAACAGGGGAGACATGGGCCATGAGCGGGGGGTGGGAGGAACAGTAGGGAGACATGGGGCATGAGCGTAGGGTGGGGGGAAACAGGGGAGACTCGTGGGCATGAGCAAGTGGTGGGGGAACAGGGCACACACGGGGCATGAGCAGGGGGTGGGGGGAACAGGGGAGACAAGGGGCATGAGCAGAGGGTGGGGGATACACGAGGGAGACACAGGGCATGAGCAGAGGATGGGGGCAACAGGAGACACGCAGGGCATGAGTGGAGGGTGGGGGGTACATGAGGAAGACACAGGGTATGAGCGGGGGGCAACAGGAGACACACGGGGCATGAGCGGGGGTTGGAGGGTACACGAGGGAGACACGGGGCATGAGTGGGGGGGTAACACGAGGGAAACATGGGGCATGAGCGGGGGGTGGGGGGAACACGAGGGAGACAGGGGGTATGAGCGGGCGGTGGGGGGCAACAGGAGACACACGGGGCATGAGCGGGGGGTGGGGGGTAACACGAGGGAAACACGGGGCATGAGCAGGGGGTGGGTGGTAATACGAGGGAAACACGGGGCATGAGCGGGGGGTGGGGGGAACACGAGGGAGACACGGGGCATGAGCGGAGGGTGGGGCGCAACAGGAGACACATGGGGCATGAGCGGGGGAGGGGGGGAACACGAGCGAGACATGGGCATGAGCGGGAGGTGGGGGGCAACAGGAGACACACGGGGCATGAGCGGGGGTGGGGAAAATACGAGGAAGACACGGGGCATAAGCGGGAGGTGGGGGAACACGAGGGAGACACAGGGCATGAGCGGGGGTTGGGGGGTACAGGAGGGAGATACGGGGCATGAGCAGGGGTGGGGGGGTACAGGAGGGAGACACGGGGCATGAGCGGGGGGTGGGGGAACACGAGGGAGACACGGGGCATGAGCGGGGGGTGGGGGGAACATGAGGGAGACACAGGTCATGAGCGAGGGGTGGAGGGGTAACACGGGGCATGAGCGGGCGGTGGGGGGAGCGGGAGAGAGACACAGGCTATGAGTGGGGGGTGGGGGAACGGGAGAGAGACACGGAGCTTACTGTGAAATTCCCCATGAACTGATGAACTAAGATGGTGGGCGTCTCTCACAATAGACGCACTGATCGCTTCACGGCAGCCAATCAGAGTGCACATCAGATGTCCGCGGACATCAGGCAAGCGCTTGCCCAATCCCCGTCCTGTCCGCGAAGCGGACACAGATATCACTAATTTTTTGCACTTACATTTTTGTCATTTTTAAAAAAAACTACTGGTCGGATTGAAACCAAATTAAAAAAAGCATGCTTTTGAGACCAAGCTGCCACTCCCGCCGCATATTTGGTGTAAATCCGTCCAGCGGTTTGGGCTGTAGGCATGAGCAAAGTTTCTTCCCATTATGCCTATGGGAAAAAATAAGTTTTAGGACCCCCCCTATAACTTTGCCCCCCCGGACCAAACCTCACCAAACTTTGCAGAGTGGGCCATATACTTTTTTTGCAAAGTTTGGTGAGGATTCATCCAGGGTTAGCGAAGTTATAAGCCACCCAAAAAGTGCTCTTCCTATGGAAACAGCAACTTAACCATAACTACATGGCCTCTACCATATATATATATATAACTAGAGGCCGAGGAAGAGGAAAAACCTCGGGCCAAAGAGGTCGAAAAAAACAAGGAGGGGGAGGCGTAGCATCTACACCAAGCCTGGACAAACCGGAGAGATTAACACGCTCTGGTGCCAAGAAATAACTCAAGTAGATAAGAATATACAGGACATGTCCATCATTAATCTGTCCTCGCACCCCCTTTCCGATGAGGAAACCAATGTCTTGCAAAAGGACCTTAACCTCTGCCCTTCTTCCAAATATGATTATGCTGAAACCAGGATAGACTTTGACAAATACATGCGCAAAGTCAGACTGAAAAAATTCTTTGCCATGTATCCTCCAAAACCCAAACCTAAATTGAATCTCCAAGGTGGTACAGAAGACTCTATACAAGACACATTAACTCTCAGAGACTTGGAATTTTTGTACACTGAAGGTGAACTGGACACTGATGCTTTGGATCAAGAATCTGTGTCTTTGTATGTAGACACCGCTTGGCCGGGGAAAACTCAACTCAAGGCAAAGTCACGCTTTACCCCTGCTTTCAATCCAGGTGGCCATATAGAGGCTTTTCAGGATCTGGTTGTACATGACCTAAAGAAAATTAGGAAACAACGGGTGCCCTGCAAATCGAATCTCACAAATTTACAAATTGACATCATTGAACGTTTGAGTACTATGAGTGACTGCATTATCAAACCATCAGATAAAGGCATGAACATCGTCCTCATGAATCGTGGAGATTATATTAAAGAGGCACATAGACAATTGTTGAATAAGAACCGTTATGCAAAATTGCCTGGTGATCCATCAGGTATGATGTGTGATAAATTAGGCCATCTTTTGCTGACCTAGAAGGAAAAAGATTTGTTGGATGAGGACATCTGTTTTTACCTTCATCCCAGGTTCCCTGTGACTCCCACCATCTATTTCCTGCCAAAAATACATAAGAGTCTTGTTAGACCTCCTGGCAGACCAATTGTAACCCTATGCGGCGCTTTATTAGAACATACTTCTAGGTTTATAGATGAAACTTTGGTGTCGTTTGTTACCACTTTACCTTCTTATTTAAGGGACACCAAAGATTTTTTGAGCCGCATAGATGGTATTCCATGGGAACCTACTTTCTTACTTACAACACTTGATGTTGTTTCATTGTACACGTCAATAAGACATAGCGATGGTCTGAAAGCTTGTGAATACTTTTTGCATACACGTTTCTTGAATTATCTTCAACACTCGCAGATGATTCTAGAGATGATTTCACTTTGTCTTACTAATAATTGTTTTCTTTTTGACAGACAATACTACATGCAGCTCCAGGGGACTGCTATGGGTTCCACCTTTGCCCCTCCTATGCAAATTTGTTTATGGGTTGGTGGGAAAAGTTTGTAGTCTGGCATCCCGAGAACAATCATCACACATCCAAAATTGCCCTTTGGTTGAGGTACATTGATGATTTGTTTATTTGGGATGGGACCAGTGCAGATTGGTTGGATTTTGTTAACATTCTGAATACCAATGATTTGAATTTACAGTTCACCGAGAGCCACAGCGAGACTACTATTACATACTTGGACATTCTTGTCACTGTGGCTCCAGGTGCACTCACCACCAGTCTTTATAGAAAACCCACAAGCTCTAATATCCCACTGCATGCCATGAGCAATCATCCTACTGCCCTTAAATGGAGCATCCCCTATGGTGAGTTTGTTAGAATACGTAGAAACTGTTCAAAGATCGAAACTTTCGACTATGAATGTGCCTATATGGCTAACAAATTCAAACAACGGGGATACCCCAAGAAAATTCTTGAGAGAGCCTTTTAGAAAGCGAGAAGCATGGACCGTTCTCAACTATTGTTGGCTGATTCTGTCGACCATACCAGGGCTAACACTAATGAAACACGACTCATTTTGACATTTGGAGCTAAAGCACATCACATTCGAAAAGTGATGCAGCGTCATTGGCACATCCTTAAATCTGATGAACATTTGAAAACAATTCTAGGTGACCATATTAACATCACGTTTAGGAAGTCTACCTCATTTAAGGACACATTGGTTCCGAGCTTTATGAGGCCAATTACCAATGCAGGGACCAATGGCTGGCTGAGTACTAAATCTAACGGATTCAGTAAGTGTTCCAAATGTAAAGCATGTACATATGCGGTCAACAACACCCATTATATTCATCCTATCTTGGGTAACAACATCAAGATCGCATCTAGAATTACCTGCGACACAGATTATGTGGTCTATGTCTTGAGTTGCCCTTGTAATATGTGGTATGTCGGCAGTACTTAAGGTAAACTTAAGTTGAGAATTCTCCAGCATATTCGAGACATCAAAAACATTGATTCTAATTATCCTATGGCTTTACATTTTCAGTCCCATCATGACAGTAAAATGGAAGGTTTTTCCTTCTTTGGGATTCATACAGTGCTCAAGTCACCCAGAGGTAGTAACAGAGAGTTACTGCTGAGGCAATTGGAGACTAAGTCCATTTTGGACCTTGAGACCAAGAAACCTAGAGGTCATAATCTTAACAAAGAGTTGTATACTTTTTTAGGGACCTAATAGGTATGCAATTTTCTGTTTACCCAGGCTCAACAATGGTTGAAGACTGGGTGTTCAAATATGTATTTTGTATGACCTCTCTAACATTTATTAAGGTTTCATAAGGTTTTCTCCTACCTGAGAATATTAGTAATGCTTTTCTATTGTCTTACAGTTTTTTCACAGTTTTTATGATAGGTTTTTTACAGGTTGCGTTTTGCACATTATTCTATACGTGTATCTTTCTAGGGCTGATTTACACTTTATTATTTGGGTATTTTAGATGATTATATTGTGTCACAATATGAAGGAGGGACTCTATGCTTTTTCTTGGTCTTATAAACTTCTCCTCCCTCAAATATCTTTATATAGGGGTTTGGAATATACATTCCTCGCATTCGGGTTTTTTATTATAGATTTTAACGTTTTTTTTTTAATGTATTATCTTACTATGGCTGTAATACTACCTAGGGGACGGGAGGTCGGCCTCAATTATTGAGGTTTTTAAAGGTTTTTTAAGGGTTATTGCACTTTGCACTTTTCTTGTGGATATATTTGTTGAATTTTCTCCGGCCATCCATGGTGGCTTGTTTCTTAGGGCCTATAAGTTTGTCGCTTTATTTGCGGGAGTATGGTAGTTTTTAATCATTGGAACTTTATGTTATTTTAGATGTTTAGTGATTTTTCTAAATATATTTTTTAAATAGACGTTTTGTTTCATACTATATACTCCTGGTCTATTGAGTTTGATAACTATAGCCACCATGGACACAGAGCACTGTGCATAGGATTTTTTTGCTGTTCAGATTTTCAGTCTTATTCCACTTTTTTTCTTAATTTCTTTCCCCTTTCCCCCTTTTTAGTATCTTTTATTTTTTACTCTCCCTTATTTTTCTTTTCTTTTCTTCTTTCCCATGCCATGCATTCATGCTGCTATGCACTTTGCACTTTAAAGGTAACTCTTGGACTAAGCACTTTATTCTGTCCATGTATACAGCCATTATTGATCTGCATTTTCCTGTTTTTTAATATTCCATGTATGTATTATGAACTACCTGAGTGTATATATATATTGTGAGACTATTGACCATGAGATTTTTTGCATTTTAGCAAATGTTTGAACCTAGCGCTCTTCTCTTCAATTAGTGGGACTAATTCTTGAGACGGAATGACTCTGCTGAGTATGCCAACCTTAACGGCATAGGTTTTCTTTAATGGCCCATCACAAGGGGTTTTCATTTGATAGCGACATTTGCCACCGGCTGAGGTTTTATCCTCTGTATGTTCGTATTTTACACGTACTGTACACGTTAAGTCTTCCGTCTCTTCCCTTTTTTTAGTTCCCACTTTAATTGAATACTGCGGCTGTGCAGGCTACTTGCCAGTTTGATATTGGTGACTGCTGGATGTTAATATACAGTGTACTTTATTCTATTTATTTGATGGTACATTAATGCACATGCTGTTATTTGCACATTCCAATATGGCCGCCTAGTGAATTATTCATTGTATTAACGTGTGTCTAGGTCCTCTCTATGCACTGTTACCATAGAGTTCGAGCGATGCTTAAATGAGTCCTCCTTCTATGTTCTCCCTACTTACGTGATCAAGCGGTCGGCGGACCGCGAAACGCGTCGTTGTGCTCTTCAGGTCCTCCTCTCTGATGCACTTTTGATTAAATAAAGGACATTTGGTGCTAACTGGTTTTGCCGTCTGAGCCCCTCATTTCGCTGATGACTGGATTTTCCTGATTCAGCTGCTTTGTGGAGTGCAATCCATTGGTTTTGCCCTGCTATGGGCTGAGCTTTTCGTTTGGAAATATATATATATACATAGGGGCGACAGGCACTTACCCCCCTAACCAGATGACTTTGTGGCTCATCTGGGGATGCTGGGGACCCGATCATCTGCCTTGTGTTCCATTGATAGAGGCCCAGGAGTTGCAGGTTCAAAGATTCTTCTGGTTGAATGGAAATACGGACTGCAACCCTTTTCTCAGAAGGAATGCTGAATCCATTGATGTACACCCCTTCAGGACACTTCACAGGTTGGCAGAAGGGGAGTTCCAAGGATGGTCTCTGCACACAGGCTATGATAGGCATCCTTCCAGTCACAGTAACAGCAGCTGCTCTAGGACAGATTCCTTGATGGTGGAAAGCTTACATTTCTGGAGAAGAGTACTTGTGGCACAAGCTGGTGACCACCAGAGTTCCAGACTTCAATTTTGAATGGGGTGGTTCTGGTAAAGTAGCCCACATGAGAGCTAGTCTTCTACTGGGTTGGTCAAGAACACTTCTGAAGGTTCTGAAGAGCTGGATCCTCGAGAGGGCATAGCGACTAGTTGTTCCAACTAGTCCAAGGGGTGAAGCAACACTCAGGGCCTTTGGAGATCATACAGAGGAGCAGGTATTTACAGGACTGGCTATTGGAAGGAATGCTGGGCCACTTTAGGAGTCATCTTGGGATCTTCAGCAGACTGCTCTTCTTCGAGGGATTCTTGGCTTCAATGATGATCTGAAAGTGGCTGCAGAGGTCCTGTACTTATCCAACATCTGAGCTGGAAGCAAGTCCAAGCCCATCCATGGTAAGGATTTGCATCATTCAAACAGCCAGTAGTGGTCCAATCAGGGACAACTACTGGTTTCACATTTGTCATACACCCAGACTTTCTGGCATCAGGAATTTGGGTTGGAAATTGACTATTCCAACCCACTTCTTGTGCCACACACACAGAAAGTCTCATTAGGCTGCAAAAGCTGCAGCTGTCCCAGGCAAGTACATGACCTTATAAGAACTTTCCTGACCTGAAATGACAGGAAGGCCAAACTACAATATTGCTAAAAAAGCAAACATTTTATGGCACAGTCATTATAGGACACTAGCCACGTGAAGTAGACAAAAACACGGGGAGCGTGAATGTGCGCACTAAAAACAATGCAACAAAATTAAAAATGTAGCTGCTGCCGCCAGCTTTTTCTTTAGGCACATATACAACTAACCAAAACACATTTTAAAAGCAAGCGTGATACAAGTGTATCCCCATTGCACTGCACTGTTAAAAAGTGCAAGAATTAAAAAGGGAAACACATTTCCCAATACTGATAGTCTGACCGACTGATCAGTTTCCCCATAACAATGAGCAAAAAGCAAGGGAAGTGAAGCAGAAGGCTTTACATGCCTCAAAAAAGTCAGGATAGGATAAAGACAGAGCAATACAAAAGGGGTTCCATAGGGAATGAAGGACAAAACATTGCAAAAAGGAAAATCTTTCCAAACACCAATGCACATAAATGTATCATTGGTTGGCGTTGGCACACAAATGTAGGTGACACACAAATATATGTATGCAACAGATTCCCCCTTGTGAAGCAAATTCATGTCAGAACCTAGCACAACCCTGTTTTAAATGTGAGCACACCTCGATGTGTGCCAGGTTTCATACTCTTTTCCTAGGTAAACGGTATAGTCAATTGCTGAAAGTTGTCTGAAACAACCACTACCAGTGTCTCTCTATAGTTTCATTTTCCGGTTACACCCCTAAATGCATACATATAAACAAATTGCATTGTTAGTGCCAGCTTCTTTGAATGACATCTCCACAAATGTGCTTACTGAGCCTGTGCGGACAAATGGCTGACATATGTGGAAGTATCCAGCCATTTCATTGGTAGGTTCCTGGGACACTTCTGACACGTAAAGATACACCATTCTCGCCAATCTCTTTAATCAGAGATGTGCAAGACGAGAGATGTAAGAGCAGAAAGGTGACGGCATTTCCTCTTAATACTCTGCATTACAGTATGTCAAAGAGTCTGAGTTTGTACACATATTTAGTATTGGGAAAGGTCTGCTTAAAGGATAACAGGAATAAGTTGTTTTTAATTTTAGTCAACTTTGCCAAACTATTCCTGTGAAAGTGGGGTTTTACGGCTGGTCTAAGTCTACATTGTAATGTCATTCTTTTCCTTCCTTGTGGGCACACATTCAAATTCGGTCTTTCCTTTCTGGCATGCATGTGTCCAATCAGATTGTTTGTGTCCCTCCCGAACCCGTAATTTCCACTGCCAACATGTCTCAGTTCAGGCACAAGAAATCAAACAATACTGCTGGGTCCCGTAAATTATGGTAGTTGTTGTAGTTCACTCATACTGTTAAAGACTCCAATAAAGCAGTCCCACTAAGTCTGTGCCTTGTCTGGGATTGCTCAAGGAAAGCCCTTATTTATATATTTTTATGTCCAGTTCGTGTACTCTGGATGACAACCCTTATATAACACCCCTCTCTTAGAATCCCCCTGACCCCACTGAGCCAAGAAGTAAGTTTGTTTTGCAAATTTAAAAGGTTTATTTGAGAATGAAACTATATATATATATATATATATATATATATATATATATATATATATATATATATATATATCACACTTTATTAATAATTGATATCACACTTGTGAATATGAGCAGTAATCAGCAATAGCTAATCCTACAATAGCACAGTTCTGGTGATTTATGACTAGGAACAGGGGAATAAGGTATCAGAGAATGCTTTATGGTTTCAAGGAGATGAAAAGATGAATAAGAGGCAGTACAGAAATAAACTTGATATGATTTCAGCAAAAGATAATGTGATCACTTTTTCTTTGACAATTCACCCCCCCTCTATGCAATGTAAGGAGATGGAAGTAACACACACAGTCTTCAGGAATACAATCACAGTACAATCCCAATTCAGTTCCCCCCTAGCAAGCTTAGATCAACAGGGATGATTTTAAACACAGACAAAGTACTTTAAAGGTGGTATGCAAAGAAGGGAAAATATGCTAAACATTACTTTAATTCCCTCTAGGGGTTCAGGGTGGGTGACAGCTACTTTGTATTAGTTCAGGATCACTTTAGCAATGCTCTATGAATGATTGTCAGGTGGCAAACGAATTTCAGCAAAGGAAAGCAAGGAGCTGCTATTTTGCCAAGTGAAGAAATTGAGTCAAATCGCAATTCGCGGCAATTTTTCCGAGTGCGTCGAGCGCGATTACGGAAAAAGTATAATGAATAGAAAGTGTGTTGGAAAGCCCAGGACCTTAGCATTATGATGAAAGTTAAATTTCGTTCCTAGGACAAACGGTTCCGGAGATACGGACGATTTCGTGAAGGTGGATTCTCAAAAGAAAAGTCAAGCTCAGAATGACAGATGACAGTTTTCAGGTTTGAGATCACAGAAGGAACACAAGATTTCTAGGATGCAGTTCTCAATAGGTTAAAATAGTTTGAATTAGATTATTTTAAACTAAGAGATTGGGTTTTGCACAGTTCTGACGGTACTCACACTATATTTTGGACAGCAATGTGACTTCGCCACGGATCGGGTCAGGATTGGACTGCGGTTCCCTCACCACAGACGGTCTCTGTCTGGTTCTGCTCACAGCGATCTGGGTCAGCTCTGCTTGCGGCACTGCACAGCGGTCTGGATCTCTGGTTCTGGCAAAAGTTCTTGGCACTGCACGGCAGTCTGGTCTCTGGTTCCGGGTACAGCTCTGCTTTCTGGGTGTTTCTGGCACAGGGTTTTAGGCCAGAATCAACCAGCTCAGCCCGGCTGTTTTACTCTGATGTGCCCCTTGGAAGTCTGGGGTAAATCAGTTTGCAAAAGATTTTGAGGCCTGATGACAAATTCTGAAGTCTGAATTCAAAGTTCTGGTCTCTGTCTGGATTTGAAGTCTAAGTGCAGGATCTGGTGTCTTCTGGCAAAACGTCCCGCAAGAAATCAGCTTGAAGTGGGAAGTGACTGTCCCTCCCTGTCCTGCACAGTCTCCTTTTATGTGTTTAGAAAGTGGGAGGATCGGCTCATCTTCTATGCTCAACCCTCTCAACTTATCATTGGCCAATTCCTCCTCTCTCCCTTGATTGGTGGAGCTGGGTTGTGAGTCAGAGTGATGAGGTAGGTTTATGGTCAGAGGATCCTCCCCTTGTCAAATTGCACACAAATCTATTTCTGATCCAAATACATATATATCTATGTACCATTTTTCTAATATTATACATCCAGTTAACATATTTTCTGTAGCACCAAACCATCCGATCCCTGTCTTTGTAAGATGTTGTGTCCACTTATGACAGAATTCTCCCCTTTTCATCCAGATAACGACCTCTAAACCTTTCCAGATTTTACACAAATGTGCACCAGGGATATGGGTTTCAGATGATAAAGTGTCAGATTTTTAACATGCATACATTTGGAGTAACAACCTTTTTTTCCGCTACTATCCCCAAGAACTTACCACAGGGTCCTAACACCTCTTAAAATGTGCACAGAAAAATCACAAGAATGATGATGTTATTTATATAATTTTTACAAGTCTGCACTATGAATTATCCATCTTTTTAAAATCATGCTCTGGTCCCAAAGGGGTGTGGTTTTCCAAAGCACATGGTGGAATTTCTGGTTTATCCACTTCCCCCAAGCTCAGCTGGCTCACAGATGCAGTGCCCCTCCCCGATTCCTTCCAAGAGGAAGCCATTTACGACCCCCCTAATTTAACATTTGCCTAGGCCAAGGACAGTGCTTTGTTTAGTTTCCTGTAGTCCCCCGGTGCTCCTCCCCTAATTCAAACAGAGAGCTGTCATCTCCTTTTTTCAGGGGCAGCAGAATGCAGCCAGGCCTGGGAAGAGTGGCTGAGCAAGTTTCACTCCTGTCTGGGGTAGTTGCCGGGCAGAATTCACTCTCTTCAAGCCAGGCTTCTGCTAAATGTCACTTTAGTTCCCAGTTTTCTACATTCAAACCAAACTTGCAATTTTTACACATGCAGCTAGAACGCTGATTCTAAGTTCAAAACTATGGCATATAACAGTTGCAAACTATGTGCCACTCAACAGTAGGTCACTCATTTATTTAAACATTTAGATTTTAGTGTCTTTCAGTCCAATTTCACTTCAGCTGCTGACATCCACAGCTCAGCCAGTTTTGTTATAAACATTGTTTTGGGCTCTTTCTCTTTGCAGATGTTGTATGCACACAAGTCTACCTTCTGCCAAATGTCTGCTGGTGTTCATTGAGATTTTTGAATATCTTGCAATGTTTAAAATAGGCATTTTTAGCTTGCATTTCAGAGAAACAAAGGTGATTTCAATGCGCTTTTTTATTTTAGCCACCGGCACTGCTGTTTTTTCTTTGGCACACATTTCACTCATGGCACTCCTGGCCCCTCACGTTTGCACTGGTGGGTGGCAGGTCAGGGGACCATTTTGCTGTGCGCAAAACTGCACGGTTCTCCAGGATTCTGGCACAAATGTGGGCTTTTCCGCCCTCTTGGATTTCCTAAGCCCACAGCACCAAGTGTTGCAGCATAATAACTTGAACGTGGGCCAAGACACCCAACAAGCCCCCACGCCTGACTGCGCTTTGATTTCGAGTCGAGGGGGAGTCGTGTGCAAAGGATGTTTTGATCCACGCGTTGGTATGTCCGCATCCTCTTCTTCCAATTCTGCAGATAGCACAGTTCAGCATCTTTTCCTCCATCCGGTTGGATGGATCGGTTCTCCTTGCTGGTCCTGATGGGAATATTGGGCGGTACCCTGGGCCCCTCGGATCCTTGCTCCCGGTCCCTGGGTCATTCTCCTTGGTCAGTCTCCATGGTTTCATCTCTCCTAGCAGCAATATCTATTCATAGACATTTCTCCCCCACTATTGATATAGTGGGGCGGCATATACATTTTATAGTCAAAAACATGAACATACACATTTTTTTTTTAACTCAGGAGGCAAGAACATATTCAAGAATCATAGAATTTTATAGGCTATATGTGGAATATTTTAGGGTGGAACTGAATTAATCTGGAGCGGTCCCCTCTGGTATTGCAGAGGACTCCTCCAGTTGCTGCAGAGTGTGCCTGGGATGGCAACACTTTAGCTGATTTATATGGACCCACCTGTCTTCCCCTTCCGCCAGACTACCTTTCGGGATGTGGATCTTATAAGCTACTGGGGAGATCTTGTCTATAATTTCAAACGGTCCCTTCCATGTAGGCAAACATTTTCGCTGTTTGGCCTGGTTCCTTTGGAAATTGTATAAATAGACCCGGTCTCCCACATTATATACTTTCCTGGAAGTTTTCAAATCGTAATGGGTCTGCATGCTATCAGCTGATCTTTCTAGATTCCGCTGAGCATAGGCAAAAGCATGTTGAAGGTGTTTCCTTAAATTCTCCACATACTCATGAGTTGTGGAGGCATTTATCAATGTCTGCTCTTGGGTCATGTAGAGCAAATGCTGGGGAAGCACCATCTTGCGTCCAGTCATCAGCTCAAATGGTGACATTTTAGTTTCAGATGAAGGGGTAGATCTGATGGCCATTAGGACCAGAGGTAATCGGATATCCCAAATTGGCCCAGAATCTGCCACAAACTTTTTTAATATGCTCACAATGGTCCAGTTGTAGCATTCTACTGCCCCAGAAGAAGCTGGCCGGTAAGCAATATGTAACTTCCTTTTGACCCCCAGTATCTCCCACATCTTTGTCATTACCTCGCTGGTGAAATGGCTACCTCTGTCTGACTCAATCCTTTGAGGTAGACCAAAATGGGAAAAGATGTGGTTAATCATCATTGCAGTTGCTGTTTCTGCCTTGCAGTTTGGGCCGGGAGACATTCCACCCACTTGGTAAACAAGCATGTAACCGTCAACATGTACTTGTTTCCTCTAGACGAGTGAATCACAGGGCCTACAAAGTCGATTTGCAAATCTGACCATGGCAGTGTCATCCTCCTCTTTTGGAGAGGCGCCCGGTGTGTGAGGGATGTTGGCTGAAATTGTGCACACACAAGACACCCCTTCAAGTATTGGTCGAGGTCCTGCCCCATGTGTGGCCAGTATGCAACCTCTCTTAAGATTTCCAGTGTTGTGTGAAACCCCCTATGACCGGCGGTGGCCGCACCATGGGCGTGACCTAGCATCAGGCTTCGGAATGAGGTAGGGACCACCCACTGATCATGGCCAGCTTGGGATTTCCTTACCAACAAACCGTCATCGATTCGGAACATCTTTGGAGATTTCATCAACACTCTAAGGTCCTCTTTCCCAATGTAATCGGTATCCGTCAGGGGAAAGTTCTCAGGGTCCTCATTGTGTTGGTAAACTTACCAATTATTGGATCCCCCTTTTGAGCCGTAATTAAATCAGCATCAGGGGTCTCCTTACTCCATTGTGCAGTTGAAAGATCATTGTGAGCATTTTTCTGGGACCTAGTGATAGCAGTGACCTGGATTTCCCCCAACAGGGACTCTATTTCTATTAGATCCCCTTGGATGGCCCCGGTTTTGGCCAGCTGATCAGCTAAGTCATTTCCAGTTTTGTCTGGTTCCACTACTTTGGAATGACCCTTGATCTTTTTCCAGTAGATGGTCATCCATTCGATGAGACCAGATCATAAATGTTTTGGATTAACTTCCCATGTTTCAGGGGTTCGTAATTAGCACATAACATGCCTCTGGTTTTCCAATTGACCAGGTGCTTCACGAACCCGTTCCGTACATAATCCGAATCTGTGATTATGACCAGTTTGTGGAGTTGATGTTGGACAGCAGTGAGGATGGCTTGATGCACAGCCATCAACTCTGCTACCTGACTACTTTGGGGACCAATTTTTTACCCAGCAGAGGGTTCTGGGGACTCATTCACCCATGCATTCCCTACGCCGGCCACCAGTTCTTGTTCCCCGTTGTTGTCAACATGGTAAGAGCATCCATCCACATAGACAGTGGGCATTCCCTCACACTTATCTTCTTCAAAGACTTTGTGTGGGGAATTAAGGTATGCCTCCATGTTGTCCTTGATTTTTAGACTTCGTCCTCGAGACAGTTTTGTCTGGCACAATCATGCAAGTCAGCCAGCCCTTGCGCGAGGGGAATCTTCTTGTTTTGGCCATACCTGACCTCCACAGGAAAGCCTTGCATTGACAGAATACAAGAAGTAATTCGGGAATTAGTCACATTTCCGGCCCGGATTCTGTCACTTTGGAGATATTGCAGAGTCTGATGAGGAGTCTCCACTATGATGTGTTCCCCCTGGATGAACGGGCGGTAATTCTTCAATGCCCACACCGTTGCCAGGAGTGCCTTCTCACAATCGTTGAATTTTTCCTCCACAGAGAATAAAGTTTTGCTCGCATAGGAGATTACTTTATTGACCTTGTCATGCTTTTGGTATAATACTGCCGTCAAGCACGTATTAGAGAACCCTGTCACCAGGAAGAACTCCTTGTTTCTGACAGGGTAAGCTAGGCAAGGTGCTTGTGAGAGGCTTCTTTTGAGTTGTCTTACTGCCTCGGATTGTTCTGGACCCCATTCCCACTTGACCCCCCCTTCAAGAGATGAATCAGGGGTCTGGTGATCTCTGCGTAGCCCTCAATGAACTTTCTGCTGTAATTAGTCAGTCCAAGGAGGCTCCTTAGTTCCCGCAGAGTGGTGGGGTCTTTCAGTTTCTGAAGTGCTTCCACTTTCTTTTCTGGGGACAGAGACCCTGAGGAGTAATCTCATGCCCCAAGAAATTAACACAGGTTCTACACCACTGTGCTTTCTGAAAGGAAAGTTTGGCTCCGGCGGCCCTCAACTGTGTCAGAACATAACGGATCTCCGCTATGTGTTCTTCCACAGATGAGCTTTTGATGAGGACATCATCCACATAAGCCAGGTTACCCCTCGCACCCAGGTCGGGCATGGCCTTATGTAGGAAAATGTTGAATTCATTGCCGGAGTTGAGGTATCCGAACGGAGTCCGGGTCCATGTGTACTGCTGGCCCCCAAAGGTAAAAGCCAGTTTGTATTGGTCCTCCCTACTGACAGGCACGGTCCAGTATCCATTGGTCAGGTCTATTGCAGTGAATACCTGCGACCCCTGAATCTGGGCCAGCCCTTGGTCAATGTAGGGCAGAGGCCATCGGGAAGTATGGACCCGTTTGTTGAGCTCCCTAAGGTCGGCGCAGAGTCTCCACTGGCCGTTTGGCTTCAATATTCCCAGCACCGAATTATTGAAGGTGCTGTGTACTGGACGGATTATTCCCCGGGACTCAAGGTTCTTAATTATTTCAGTAAGGGACTCCATGGATGCGAGAGGCAAGCGATATTGCTTCACAAACACTGGAGCCATGCCAGGGTCCGTGGGAATTGTTGTTGTGTGGATGTCGGTGTGACCACAGTCATATGAGTCTACCGCAAAGAGATCTTGGAAATGCAAGAAAACTTGTTTCAACTTTTGCTTCTGTTCCAGAGTCACGCAGGCATCAGCTAGGTTGACTCTCTCTTCCACCATCTGCCTGAAGCCTGGAAAGACTTCTGGTGTTGCTATCTCAGCGGCCTCCTCCAGCTGGGTGGAGAAGTCCCTGGTCAGAGTGCTGATTTGGACTGGAGGCTTCAGGTGGGAAAGGCAGCCGTCATGGACCTGGAAAATCACCTCATCCCTTCTGAAGTCACAAGTCACGTCTTCCTTACCATAAGGGCAAGAAGTATACACCAGGAAGTTCCCCCCATGCCGGGTAAAGATCCTGTCTGGTGTTGCATTGTCATCACTGTCAAAACAGTCCTTGGGGATTGGTCCTAACAGTTAATTTCCTAAATCCATGAAGAAATGTCGGTCATCAACCGCCATCCCAATAATGGTGCCTGCGGCTAGAGTAATACTCTTTAAGTCGCTGTTATCCACCTCTATTGGAATGGTGTCATGTTCTATGTTGACTAATGGTGTTGGGTTTACCCCTAACCCTTGCTGTTGAAGGAAAGCATTTAGATGAATATAAGCATCAGGGTTTTTCAATTTTTGTCCCCTTTTAACTTTCACTTCCAGGGAGAGTTGTCGGGTCCTTTCTGGGATGGTGACTTCCTCTTTAATCTGAATTTCAACTGCATAAGGTAGCAATTGAGCTGACCTAAATGCTTTCTATTGATCATCAAAGCCCATGGGATTATCCGCTAATCGGGACCAAGCTTTGAAGTTGATTAGGTCCAAACTAATGGCAAAGCGATTGAGAATGCCACTGCCTAAGTAAAAGGCGGCAGTGACGTCTCACACGACCCAACAATTATGGACTATGCTCTTGTTGCCAATGGAGATTTTGAGCATACACCTGCTTGGCAGGAGATGTTTGGAATTGGGTGCTTGCAGGTCCATTTCCCATTTGTCTATCTGTTTGAATGTGGGAATGGCTGGATCTTTTGGGAGTTGGCGGAACATAGCTTCGCTGATGAAGCTCTTACCGTTGTTCACACACACTCGAGCGAGAACAGAGTCCTTCCCATCATTTAACTGAACAGGGATGAACACATGTTCTCCAATCTGCTGAATATCAGCCAGGCTCTGAGCTGATTTCACATCTTTCTGGACTATCAAAGTGGGAATGTCTGATTGTGGATTAGTAAAGAATTTCAGAGTATTTCCCTCCAGTGTGGAATACCACCTTAAACTGGAAGGAAGGTTGATTTTCAGAAATAGAGAGGACCCCCCATCACCAGTCTGTTGTCCTACTGCTATTACTGTCACGTCTGGAATTTGGTTGTTCTGGAAGTGAAATTCTACTTGGTCAGATTTTTGTTCAACCATGTGGCAGGTGCCGTTTAGACTAACATGGTTGACACTCTGTTTTAATTTTATTGGTTGGCTAGTCTGGGTCCAGAGGACATTGTTTACACAATCTATTAGGGGTGACAACCTTCTCAGGAGGTCATTCCCTAGTAAACAAGGGGTGCCCTCTGGAATCACTACTATGACTGGGAGTTTCACCCTGTGTCCCCCAATTTTGATGTCCAAATCTGCAGTCCCCTCAACAGGAATTTCCTTCCCGTCAAAGTTCTGCAGTTGTCCAGGAAGAGAGGTGAGGGGAATTTGGTACTTCTCCCCCCTACCTGAATTCAGTTCATCAAAGGCCCTTTTGGACAGAAGTGTAGCTTGGGATCCAGTGTCCACCAGTGCCAAAATTGTACCTTGCCCCTGTACTTGTACAGGGGCATAATATCTTCCCTCCTTCTCCTCAAGGGGGCACAGATAATGCACATTTTTGGACAACTGGTGGGCTAACTTTCTGGTTTTGGACATGGCGAGAGAAGAGATTTGGGCGGAATTCTGTGGAGAGCCTGGGGAATCTGAAAGAAAAAGTTGGCAACTGGAAATGGTTTCAGGTTCTGGGCCGCCCCCCCTTTTTGGAGGCAGTCATCAGGATGGGTTTGACCCATGGGATTTTGGTATTGTTGGTTCTGGGATAGAATGATGGGCAGCGACAGCTCAATCCCCACATCTACCTAGTCTAGGTTGGGATCTCTTGGGACCCATTTTTCCTTGGGAAGAGTTCCCCCATCTCTGAAGGAGAAGATCCTTTTCCCAGGATCCTCTGAGGATCCCTCTCCCTCAAATTGGAAGACATGTACCTCCTCCACAAAATGGGTCTGTTTGGGTACTTTGTTTCTCCTACCTCCTCTTTGCTCCTTGGGTGGCAGACTTTCAGGGGTAGGAGATTTTGTTTCCGGTTACTGGGTTTCCAGGGGCTGTTTACAAGTGGGGAAGGAAGCTTCCTCCAAGGCTTTACACCCCCCTTCCCCTTGTGCCTCCTCACTGGGAACCGGTGGGTTATCGGGGTGCTGCCCCCGTCATTGTTCTGGAGCACCAGGTCCAGAGTTTGGAGCATTCTGCAGTGGCATGCTCATCTGAGGGTTCTGGTGAGCCCTCAGTATGTGACCCAGATCCTGTGCCATATTTTGGACCTGGCGCTCAAGTTGGGAAACCCGCTCAGGTTGATACAGGGTTCTGTTTTCTCCCCTGGGCTGATCCCGGGAAGGGTAGCTATCCCTTCTCTGGTTATACCCTGGGTTGGGAAGATTTGGATACCCCTCCACCCTTGGCCTCCCCTCTCCCGGATTAGGTTGTCTGGGCTCAGGGAATTGGGGAAAGAAGGATGGATGGTCTTGGCGTTGGAATCATCTTCCTTCATCCCAGTACGTCGCCTTTGTCCAAGTCCTTCTCGTTCTCCACCATGCTACCCTTTCTCCTTCACTCACATCCTACTCCTTCATTGCACTACTTCTCATTCTCCTTCATCTCAGGCCACCTACCTGGCCCCAAATCCTCCTCTTTACTTCCAGTTATTCTCCTTCTGATTCAGTCTAGTCTTTTTTTTCTTGCCCCAATCCTTTTCCTCCTCTTACATTATAGTTATTCTCCTCATTTAAAGTCCTCCAGATTCTCCCTAATGCATCGCCTTCTCCTTCATACCAGTACTTTCCTTTTCCTTTGTCCCGGTTCTTCCCCTTCGAGTTAGGGTAAGGATAGGGAGGAATATAGGGCTGTAGAGGGGCTTGAGCTGGGGTGTGGCGGCCAGCGTGGGTCACGAAAGCAGGGATTGAAGAGGCACAGATTGTCTGTGGCTAAGTGGAGGGTTGGTGTGCTGAACATTTGGATCATTTTGAACTTGGTCTTCGATTGTTAAATTCCGTCAGGGTTTGAAGCAGCCTTACTGGCAGAAGAGGGTGCTCATTTAAGTTTCTTCCAATTTATTTTCCTTCTCATCCACCGCAATTATGATCCATCATCCAAGTCCTCCTTCTCTTCCTTTTTCATCCATTCCTTCTTCCATTTCTCCTTCATCCCGGATCTTTTAATTTCCTCCCTCCAATGCCCTCTCCTTTACCTATGTCCCAGTATCTCTCCCTCTCCAGCTCTTCTTTCCCCATTCATAGCAGTTCTTCTTTTTGTTCTTTGTTGCAGTCATTCACTTTGGTCCTAGTCCATCTCATTCATCCAGGCTGTTTTCCTCTTCCTAAATCCTTGTCCTTCTCTTTAGTCTAGGTTCTTCTACTACATTCATTGCCTCCATCATCTTCCCAGTCCATCTCCATCTTTATTTATTTATTTTATTTAATTTTTATAACGCCCTACAGGCCCGCAGACGTCAGGGCACACAAAAAACAGCAACAGGATGCACAAACATGAAGCAAGCAGGAGAATGGATGATCTGAAGCTGAGGCCAGTTATTCTGGACTACGACTAAGACTGAAGAGGTAGGTTTTTATGACCTTTTTGAAAGGAGGGTTGTTTTGTATTTGGTGTATAGCTGCGGGAAGCACGTTCCAGAGAGTGGGAGAGTGTCAAAGCTAGTTCTACCAAACCTGGCCAGTTCGAATCTTGGCTGAACAAGTGCTGTGGCAGTGGTGGAGCAAAGATTCCTATTATTTTGCTTGATCTTGATATGCTCTGATAGATATACAGGGCTTGTGAAAGACACACATTTATGAGCTAGAGTGAGCGCTTTGTGTGTTATTCTTTGCCTTACAGGAAACCAGTATAAAGTCTTTCTGAATGTAGAGATGGGTGTGTGACGCGATAGTTTGGAAATGGTCCGCACAGCATTGTTCTGTGTGACTTGGAGTGCCTGTGTATTGGCAACAGTATTGCCGGTCAACAAGCTGTTACAATAGTCTAGCCTAGAATTTATCAGCGCTGTGGACAGCAGAGCGCAGTTGTCTTTAGTTATGAAAGGTCGTATGTATTATATCCATTTATTAATGAGTCCACAGCTCGACCGGATGTTAGATACATGAGACCTCATTGAAAATTCATCATCGAGAGTAACACCTAGTGTTTTCACTTTAGTGGAGACTGTTATAACATGATCTGCATTCAAGAAGTTGGAGTAGTCTGGTGTTAGCTTGCTCTGAGTATTATTAGTGGTAACAATCATGAGCTCTGTTGTTTTGTTATTGAGATCTAAAGAATTGCAGACCATCCATTTCTGAATGGCACTGTAGATGTTGTTGAGGGTTGCAGCGTCATTCTTGCAATGTCCACTAAGCTGAATAACAACTTGAGTGTCATCTGCGTAGTTTGTATATTGGACACCCAGGCTGTTCAGTAGATCTAGCAGTAGCCGAATATACAGGTTAAATAGTAGTGGCGACAGGCAAGAGCCCTGGGGAACACCACAAGTTTGAGGGATTGGAGTAGAGTGATTGTTGCCAACACAGACCATCACTGTATGTGGCCCTTTCGAAGGAGGCAATCCATTTCGATGCTGAGATAGAACAGTTTGCGACCTCTCTGAGCCTCGTCACTAGAAGGGTGTGATCAACAAGATCAAAGGCTGTGGAAAGGTCTAATAGCATCAACAGAGCAGATTGGTTTTGTATCTGCTATGCTTGCCATGGTGGACTTTAGGCCAAGCATAGCAGTCTCTGTGCCATGGCGAGCCCTATAGCCCAATTGACGAGTGCTCATGATATTATGCTCTTCAACATGAGCTTGAAGTTGAATATATGCTAGCTTATCAAGGACCTTCAGAAAAAAAGATACATTGGTGATGGGTCGATAGTTGCCTTTATTTGTAGGATGTAGGTTATCTTTTTTCAATAGCGGGGTTATCCATGCTGATTTCAAAGCAAATGGAAACATTCCTTCATCAACAGGTAAGTTGATCAGCTGGGGAGCCAGGGGACAAGGAGATCTAGTGATTCTTAAAAGATAATAGTTGGACAATCATCACCTGGGCAAGAGGTGGCTTTAAGATCCTGTCTAACCCTAAGCACTTGTCTCTCTGAATAGTGAGAAAGAAAACTGAGGAATATTCTTTAGATTGTTGTTGGGCAAGTCGGTGTGGGCTGAAAACACAGGGTCTTTGTGATTAAGGGAGTTTTTAATATTTTCCTTGTGCACAGTAGTTTTAGATAAGAACCCATTGTGGATATCTCGACACCACTCTAAGTCCTTAGCTTGAAGGAGCTGGGTGATCTTGAAAGTCTGACAGGATTTTACACAGTTCTCCAACATTAGACTGGGCATTAATGATTCTCTTATTGTAATGAGTAGCTTTAGAAGAAGTGATGAGTGTTTTAAATTCCAGTATGGATTTTTTGTGTTTGTTCCATTACATTTTCCAGATGTTCATCTCTTCCGTTCTCCTAGTCATTCTTGTTCTTCTTTATCCCTGTCCTTCTCTATCTTCACCCCATTATTTCTCTTTCTACAAGCTAGCCTTCTCTTTCTCTTTCATACATGTCTCTGTCTTTCTCCTTTGTATCAGTCCTTCTACTTCTTACCACATATTCTCTTTCTCCTTTGTCACAGTCCTTTCTCCCATTTTTTGTTCATCTGCTTCATCCCATGCTCATCATCTGTGTCATCGGATACTACACTTGGAGGAACATGGAGAGTTGCAGAGGGATGAGTCCCTGGATCCTTCACCTCCTGATGCCTTGCTGCATCCCCCTCACCCTCCTGAAACATGCACCACAACTCAAATATGGGCATGCACTTTGTTAACTTCTACCCCTTATAGGTACCCTGTATGTGTGTCAGTAGTGATTGCTGCACGTCTTTGGAGAAACTTCCACAAGGTGGCCATGGTTTAGTTAACTTCCCTTCGGTACCTTTGAACCATTCTATGATATACTTACACATTTTCTCCCGAAAAGTTGGGAGTGTCTTACACAGGTGCTGAAGGGGCATGTCCCCTCCGCACTTCACCTGATACATAGTCAGTACCTTTACCTGACCTCAAGTTGAGGGTTTCGATAGTCTGCTGATTAGGGAAACAGGCACAGTATAATGACAATACTTTTCAGTTTCTATGAGCCCCTCTGGCTCTACAACTTATCAGGCGTGCTCCATGCGCCAGCCCTCCTTCACTATCACTGCCTCCTCAGGCACTCACACAATCTTGCGCAATCGCCTGTCGCACACTGCCACTGGTTCACCTCATTTGCCAATCCCAAGTTTCCAATACTAGCTCCTCACCGTCTCATGTTCTCCGTGTCCTATGTGCAAACCTACAGATGACGTCATCAAACCATCAAACTAAACAAGGTAGTGCAAAAACGCGCACACACTGTAGTAGCCTGTTACTCCCAAACCACACAAAACCCCACAGCTGTCTTCCCGCCTCCAGGCAGAGTATACCAATATTCTTTTGTGATCAAACCGCACCCGCCGCGCCACCTAGCGTGTGAAACGTCTCACTCCAGGAGACTTACCCAGTCAACTCACCTTCCGCAATCTAAGCCAAATCCATTACTAACCCTTACGGGGATACCGTCATCTATGACCCGAGCTAAAATGCCCAACCCACAGAAATACCATTATTTACATATCTACAGTCATCTTTGCCCTCGAGTCAATAGTCTAGGTTATTGAACAGAACCTTTTACCTCTGAGACGGAATGTGCCTTAAACATTAAAGAAGGACTTCTACCTCTGCTCCTTTCCCTACTAACTTTGACAATACTAGACAATACTTTTTCAATACTCGACAATAACAAACAATACTGCACAATACTCAGTGGCCTCCCTCACACCCACAGTTGCCATTAGACTGGGGTCAATACTTACACTCTGTGGTCTGCTGGTGCTGCTCGCTTGCCAACTCCTGCTCAAGGTGTTCTAACCTCTCGGTCCTGGTCTGCCAGGACTACTCAGTGACTTTTGGGAGGATGATTTCCAAGGGGCTCCTGATGGCCTTTACACTGGCATGCATTTTCCTGTCTTCTCGAAATATGCAAGGGTCCTGCAGCCTCTCAGGTTCGGCGGTGAAGGAAACAACCTGGTGCTGAGCTGGCGCAGGGAACTATCACCTCTGCTACCATCTTGTTGGAGAGATCCCCCAGGTATGCCTGAGGGATAATGGAAGTCCGCAGACTTGGAGAACCCAACTCTCTCCGGCAGGATACACAGAGTACTCAGTCAACAGCAAATTCAAACAGTGGTTAATTACAGGCAAAACCAACAGGGATCAGCACAGGAACAGAGAATATCCATGCACATCTGGTTATTCCTCAGCTCACAGGCTGGTTTTACTACCCAATGTCATCAGCATTGTGTCACCACTTGAGCCCCACTCCAGAAAACCTATCGGACCAAGGGATTGGGTATTGAGTATTCTACCATCTATAGTGGACAGTATAGATGTTAAACTACTGTCCCTCACATGTCCGGTGGCTGGCGTATTCTGTCCCCAAGTTACTAACTATAACATTGTTGCAGTGTTGTGGCTTAACCATTGGTCCATGTCTGTTACTACCCACCCTTGAGGTAAAAAACTGTGATTGGCTAGAGCTGACATCCCCAGGCCTGGGATCCGCAAAGGTTCTCAGCTCACTGTGTACCTCTTCAAGGTAGTAAGAGTGACTATGTGCCTGAATTGTAACTTGTGTGTACCACCTTTGCTTATGAGAGTGCTCTCCTGTTTGGCGCAACACTTGTCGAATATTGGTTTACATGTCTTTATACCAAATTTATTTTTTTATTTGGTTTGAAATAAACCTTTAAAACATTTTCATCATTACACAAGAAAAATAGAGTACACCCAAGACTTCCGTCAGCTCCGTCAATTCATGAGTTTTGTCTTGTTTCAAAAAAATGTTGAGCCCAGAATCCAGAGGGAGAAGAAGAGGCCCACCCTTATAATTTTCGTTTCGTTTGAATGAAATGGCTCCCCCAAATAACTTGGTCATTCAAATTCGCTACTTGTTACGGATAAAAGCTCTCTTAGGTCCTCTAAGAAAAACGTTAAAGCATAAGTTTGTTTGTTTGTTTGTTGTTTGTTTATTTAGTATGGCGCGCAAAACCCAGAGGTAACAGGGCGCAACAGAGAACAGGAGGATAAGATTACATAAAAACTTAGTAACATGATAAGGCACATATGAGTATAAAGCATAGCATTACATTACATAGAATCTGGTGAAATGACATATTTACATATATACATACAGGTAATTACATTTCGGCAGGTCAGCTAAGGGATGTGCATATATACATTCAGGTTGGCTATAGTTTGCTAGTGTGAGAGGGCACAGATCAGTCATGGGGATCATTGGATCATAACCAGGTGAGAGTGTTTCGCCTAAAGCTGTAGTAGGATTGGTCTGTTCGGATGTTGATTTGGAGGGCGTTCCAAAGTTGGGCTGCCATGACAGGGAAGCTACTGCCGCCCATTTTCTTTTGTCTGAATGTGGGTACCTGCATGCAGTAAGAGTTAATCGTTCTGGTGGGGCGGGTGGACGTTTTTTTTATTATTCTGGCTGCGAGATAGGGGCGGCTGCATTGTTTAGGCATTTGAAAGTGAGTGATGCCGTTTTGAGTGAGATGCAGTCACAGATTTTGAGCCATTTGTGTTCTCTTCTTTTGATAGAGATGTGTTCCTTGGAGGGTAAGTTAAGGACTGCTCTGAGTGCATTGTTTTGCAGTGTTTGAAGTTTGTCGGTTATGTATTTGTTGGCTCCTAGGTACATGGCGTTACAATAATCAAGTCTGGAGAGTATTAGGGCATTAGCGATGATGATGCAGCTAGCTTGGGAGAGGAATGCTCTACTTGCCCTGATTAGCTTGCACGTGTAGGCGGGAGAGGATGCTAATGAGTTTACTTGTTTTTTTTAGTGACAAGGCTGAATCTAGATGAAAGCCTAAAGTTTTCACTGTTTTGGCAATTGTTATGGTGTTGCCATCGATGTTGAAAGCCTTGTAGTTGGGGCTGAGTTTTTTTAGGTTGGCGTTGGAGCCGAAGAGCAGGATTTCGGTTTTCTCATCATTCAGCCATAAGCCGTGTGTTGCCCTCCATGTCTGAATGATGAGATATATTTTGTTTACCAAGCCCGTATCTGAGTCAAAGTTGCCCGAAAGGGGAATGAGGATCTGAGTGTCATCTGCATAATTAGTGTATGTGACACCCAGTCTGTCCAACCTGTCAAATAAGGACTTGGTAAAGATGTTGTAGAGGGTTGGGGAGACGCAGGAGCCCCGGGGTACACCGCAGGTTATTTTGATGGGGTCTGCTGAGGCTAGTGAGGAGAAGACTCTCAAAGTTTGATTGTCCAAGAATGATTGGATCCCGGCTATGGCCTCTTTTGAGAAGTGGGCAGCCGAGGACAGGTGTTCGCACAAGACTGTGTGATCCACCAGGTCGAGGAGGAGTAGCATGTTGGTTTTTCCTTTGTCGTTAATCTCGTTGATCTGGGTTTTAAGATCGATTAGGGCTGTCTCAGTACCGTGCTGTGGTCTGAAACCAGATTGGCGTGCGCCTAGTAGTTTGTGAGTTTCTAGATATTGCTGGATTTGTAGGTATGCTACTCTGTCTATTATCTTTAACAGGAACGTACTGTGGTGATGGGTCTGTAGTTAGTGGGAATAGTGGGGTTTAGGGTTTGCTTCTTGAGGAGAGGCAGATCCCAGGATTCTTTGAGATTGCTTGGTATGGTGTTGGAGGAGAAGGATGCATTGATCAGTTTGGTTATAAAGGGAGCTAGGTCCCTGGCAGCATCCTTGATTATTTGGGGTGGGCAGTTGTCGCCTTTGCAGTTGATGGTTTAAGTGAGGCTATAACCTTTTCTGTTTCTAGGATGGATATTTTAGTGAATCTGAAGAGATTTGGGCCTGATGGGTTGGTTGTTTTGGCATGATTGCTAGGGGATGATAGATTAGGGGTTAGGGAGTCTTTTTTCAGGGCGATTTTAGTTTGGAGAGTTTTGATTTTGTTGGTTAGAGCATTTTGGACGCTGGTACACCATTGTTTTCCTTAGTTATGTTATCTGGTGGTGGTATGGGGGATTCTATTTCCTTTAGTATAGCAAATAGTTCTCTGGTATTTGAGCTGGATTTTTCGATTCTTTCATTGAATAGGTTCTTTTTTGTGAGAAGGATTTCTTTTTTGTAATTGTTAGCAAAGAGTTTAAGTTGTAATTTGTTCTCTTCTGTGAGGGTATTGCACCATTGGGTTTCTAGTTTTCTTTTGCACATTCTTAGTTCTTTCAAGTGGGAGGTGAACCAAGTGTTCAGGTGAGCTTGTTGTTTGCTTTTTTGCATTTTTTGAGGGGCAATGATGTCTAGTCCTTTTTTCATAGCCTTGTTGTAGCTTTCTACTAGGCATTCTGGATTTAGATTGTCAGGGAGAGCATTGAGGGTTGGCAGTAGGAGTGGTAGGAGGTTGTCAGGAGTTATATATTTTTTTGCTCTAGTGGGCAGTGGTGGTGCCATGATCTTTTCTTTGCTGACTTCTTTATTGAGTGATAATGTGAAGTCAATGAGGTAGTGGTCTGTCCAGTGTTGAGGAGTGGTTTTGGTGATGGTGGTATTGCAGTTCAAGGCGGCGATCCAGTCCAAGGTCCAGCCTTCATTATGGGTAGGGGTAAGCAAGTGAATTTTTTGTTATGTCAAATAAACATAATTTACGACCATTCTTCGCTACTTAGAGTTTGTTGTCTTTCAATGTTTGACACCAATCATTTTGTTCTTTGAGCTTGAATAGCATTACAAAACAAGACCAAATGTTTCAGGGTTTCTACAGGGTTTCTTTTTATCGAAAACAAAATCTGCAACTTAGGTCTTGATTTTGATTTTTGCTCCAAATGTTCAGTCTTTCCTTAGTTTTAAATGTGTTTAAGCGAAAATGCAAGAATATCAACCTGTGACTGGGGTAGGGGAATTTAGGAACATCGGATAGAGGTTAAGGGAACTCCTAGGTTGGATAGGGAAGGGGACGCACAGGGAAAATCCTGCCTATCTAGACCCTTACCTATCGAGTAGTGCTGAACTTGTTGTAACCATAGACACTCATAACCAACTTCCTACTTGAAACTGACTTAAACACACCTTAATATGTGTGCCAGTTCATTACCCAGCAAAGACAAACACTTATTGCAGCAAAGCATGATGCACACAAACAATGGGAATCTTTCCCCATATATGATTAACAAAAACACATGGCCTGTTGGGTAAGCGTGAGCACCACATAGAACACACAAAACCATAACCCAGTTCTAACTAGTTGGCAGTGCTAGTTTCGTGGCATGGATTTCCCTCATGGGTTTATGCATATTCCTGTAATACGCGGATTGCTTGATCCTGTGGGAGCGCACTGCGCTCGTAATGGTAACATGTGCCACTTCCTGGTTGCTAATAACGTTGTGCATTCATGATTGTAGAACAGATAAGAGATTCAAGTCTTTGTTGCATTTTACACATAACCGCTCTGGGTGTACACAACCCCAACCCTCAATCTCTCCGGTACTTATCTGAGGCCCGAGAAGCTCAACGAGTCTTCTCGGACGAAGCTCTGTAAAGCCATGAAACAGCAAGTCCTCCAGCTCCTCTTCCACGCTGCAATTCGACGAGGAAAGCAAACACTCAGCACTCCATGAGCCTTCTGCAATCCTCCTTCCTGCTCCGATTCCAGCCGCACCATAATGAGAATAAGCCACACCTGCCACGTGCCGTTGGCTGCTAATAAGCTGTTCTCGATCTATGGCAGCTGGCAACGCATGCGTGTTTAAACTACACATTCTCCCATTTGTTGCTGTGAATTGTAGTCTTTCTGCCTTTCTATGCTCACAGTCCTTAATAGGCAAACTTAGACACTCCTCCCCGATTCCAGCCCTTATTCCTGACACATGTGAATGTTTCTCAAATCCATTTCAAACCACCAGCTGTCCGCGAGCTTGTCAAGAGTGGTTTTCTTTGAGTTGAAACAGTTGAGATTCAGGTCACAGCAGACAATAAGTCCAGCTTGAATTGATTCTTCATAGGCTTCATCAATTAAGAGAGTAACTTGATCTATGAAGGGCATAGAACCTGCTGCTGTGTGGTGCCAATATAGGTTAATAATATAAATTGATCCTTGTGTCGGACTGAAGATCTCAGATATTTGTATGTATGGTGATACATTTATTGATTTGATGATTCTGAAGCCAGTAACTTTACGTAATAATGTTAAGAGGCCGGGCATGGGTCTGCCCTTGGGGTTGCCTATTGCTGGATTAAAGTCAATCTCGTATTCATCTGACAAAGGCTCCTCCAGAAGCCAAGTTTCCTGCAAGCACATTATATCGATCTCACCCATCCAGTTGTGTTGAAATAAATCTTTAAAGCCTCTTGTGTTCCACGTTCCGAACCTGAGCAGCTACTCCTGGTAGAATCTTTGCATTATGATGTAATGTTTTTTGTGTTCTTCACTATTAATGCTTCGGCGAGCCGGAGCCAGTTTTCTGACTTTTGATCAGAGCTCACAGTTGTTTCTGCAGCAGTAACTTTAGTGCTTGTTTCACATCCAATTGTTATTTTGATCTGTTCTTTGTCATCCCAGCCATGTATAGCAATTTTAGGTTCATTCACCATGCCATTGTGTTTTTTTATTGTCACTGCAGGCTTTATTGGTGTTAGGTTTGTTGATGACTTAAGACTCATTTGTGTAGCTAGTTTAGGACTCTGGCGTTGGTCCTTTCTTGCAATATGCAGATGTTGTTTTTAGTCTGTCAGACCAATGAAGTTGTCACTAATTTCAAAGATGTCAAAACCCAGTGATACTTAAGCTGCAGTTGCCTCAAGTAGAATGTTGTATACACTTTTGGAGTTTAGGTGCAGTATGACTTTGTTGTTTTTTGCTTATCCAATAAATTCCACAATTTTCAAGTCATCCGATATGATCATTCTGAGACTGGGAATGTAATGAAATAGACATAACACATTGTGTTGATTCAGAATGAGGTTATCTGCACTCACAAGGCACTCGAGACCAAGTTTATAGACCGATTGTAATTTTTTGGGGTCTCTTGGGTCTTTATTATGGAATGTGGATTCATGATTTGGACTGTCACTTCCTCCCTGATAGACTTCAGCACTACACTTTGAGAAAGTCTTTTCCGGGAGGTGACAGAAGTTAACTTTAGGTCCATTAGTGCAGGGTGTTGTTGTTCTTGTTTTCATGTTAGTAGAGGCCGTAGTGGACTGTGCACTTAGACCGTCCTGTTGTGTGCATTCAAACTGTTGGTCAAGTTTGTTCCATCTCTCGTTCAAGGTCATAAAAGTAGTATTGAATTTTACATTTGAGGAAGAGGCTGGGCACACCGGTTAAATCATTGTACAAGTTCTTCCTGCTGACGCAACTTTGTGGGTGTCCTGTTGGTCCGTTAGAGATCTTTCAGATGAAGTTGAATTGATCTGTACCTTCGAGAGGGATGTTAGAGTTGGCGAGGAGATGGCTTTGTGCGAGTATCCATGCCGTTGATCATGCTTGTTCCATCTTTCCAGAGTGGACATCAGAATTGGTTGCACATCTTGTAGGATCATTTTAATTAGACCATCTGCTCGCTCAACTGTTTTAGTGTAAGTACTGAGTTTTGTTTTCCGTATTTTAGGGAATGCACGCTCCATAATTGAGGAATCAGTTTACGTAGATGTTGTTGAGCTGGAGGAAGTTGCCCTGTATCTAATAGGTTGTTCTTGTGTGGGCAAAACTCCTTCCAAATGGGTGGCTTGTTTTCCCAGATGTCATTGTGAGCAAGACAGTTGGGGTGATTGGCTTAGGTCAACTCTTCTTCATTTGTTAGGGCCACTTTTTCATCTTGTTTTACATGGTGTTTCAGAAATCCCTGTTCGTGTGAGTTCTATGTGATTTTCAGTGTCCACTTCATCTGCATTTATGCAAGCCTCTATGCTTTTGTCTCTTTTGTTTGTTTTGTTAAGATAAGATAAGATAAGTCGAGTAGAAGTTTATTTACTATGTCAAGTGAGTTTCTTCTTTCGTGATTAGGTGCCTGACTTGAACTGATTTGTGGTTGAAGTGAACATCCAGAAGGCAGCACATCATTTTCAAGAAGCTTAGGAGGGTTAAAGGCATTAGACGGCTGTACATAGAATACATCATCAGTTTTTAACTCTGCATCATGCGTGGTAAAGCCATGGGGTGAGTTTTGAATGAAAGGAAAATTTGTTTTTGAAGGGCATGAGTGGGTATCACGCTGTTCAGAGCAAACTTTTATAGAAGTGTCAGCTTTTTTCCTGCGATGAAGTCGCTCAAAGATTCTGAGCTGCAGAAATGAAAGCGTCCTGAGAAAAGTGCTGGGAAGGGTGCTTGAGGCCAGCACGGATGGTGTTCCCAAACTCGCTGTTGTTTTTTTTTTTGAGATTCATAGAGTTCCCTTGGTTCGTAAGATTGCTTACACGCCGTGCAAGGACTCGGAGCATAGGAATTCGGTGAGTCCGTCGCTCTTTGTTCGATCAGCGGTGTGTTCACCAAGATCTGATAGTAACAAGACTTCTGCATATGAAGTTTCAGCACTTAAAGCGTTTTTGAGCAAGGCGTTACGTTCTTGCATGTTTGTCAGGCTGCATGTGACGTTGCCGGAGAGTGCACCCACAGACATCAGGGTTAAGGTGTCAGAGTATGTTAAAGTAGAAAAAGAAGACACTGCGGCCACACAGTATGCAGCAGGATTAGAAAGCTCGTTAGCCTTATCACGGTCAGCTATAGAGGAAGCAGTGCACTGAGACAGCCTAAATCAATCGCAGGTAGGAGTGCTTGAACATTGGGATTGACTTACTTGAGTTGCCTGGGATGGCAATGAATGTGGTGATGCAGAGCACTGTTCGCACTGGTCGCATTGGCCACATGCTGGAACTCGCGGCACACTCTTATCATTTTCCTCCGTTTCGACGGGGCTCCTTGCTCCTTCCTCCCATTCCAAGTCCCGATGTGCTTGAGCACGCGTCTTTAACTGAGTGGAGGCAGCGGTGGCAGATGTCAGTTGAGAGGGGCCAGACAATTTAGTGCGAGCACATTGGGCAGACATAGTCACCTAGAGGCTCTGTGCTCCGAGTCTCCAGAGACTCGAAAGACTCTGCTTGACTCTGCGACCGCTCTGCGGTGCAAGTCAGGTCTTAAACAGAGCGACGCCCACAGAATAATAGAAATGGAAAAGTTACTCCACAGGATTGAAAACATTTTAATTGTTTTACTTTAAAAAATGGTGGCTCTTAAAAGGTCCTTTTTGTGTTTTTGGCTTTTATATATATTTTATTTATTTTTTGGTTTTATAAACTGAACTAAGAATCATTTTACTGCATTTAATTATTTCTTCTCAATTTCACAAAAACTACTTCTAAGCATTTTGAATATTTTCCTGAAAAATCTAATTACCAACATTAGATGGACTCCATCTCCCCAAAAAATGTTGGCAATATCAAATTGAATGTTCTCATTATTGACAGATGCCATGCGAATTTCTCACAGAAAAGCGCACACAGCTTTATTGAGGATGCACCTCGCTTTTTCCATTTACGGACCAAATAAACTCAAATACATCCACATCTATCTGTGAGCAATGCGAGAAAAAAATATTATTGAATTTGAGAACATTTCCTTCATCTTTCTTAATGTCTCCTTCATTGCAAACTGAAATGAAATTCCAGTCGCATAACAGAAGCTGTTTCCTCTAAAATTAAGAATAACAATGTCTGGATGTTTCAATTTAACCCTATGTGCACAAAATGGGACAAGTCTACCCACTTCATCCCTCGCACTCCATCCCATGATACTTCAAATTCATGGAATCCAAGGTTTTCCACCAATCCACACTGCTCTGCATAGACCTTCAACCAATGGACCCAAGAGTCCCCCAAAATCCACACACTCTGCCTTCTCAAACACACAGCCACAGCCATTGTCACAAAACAATTCACACCATCAGACCATACATTGTCATTCTGAAAATATGATATTCCGGGGATACTACTTTATTGACAAGATGCCTTGGTTCTTCCATTTCTGGACTGAAAACGTCTATTAGACGTCTCCATATTTTCCTCTGATTTATTTCAGAAAAGAAGTATCTTGGCAGGAGGAAACAGGTGCATTAGGCTTTTAAAAAAATCCTTCAGGGCAACCTGAAAATACACTGGAGTCACAAACCCCAAACTGTCCCCTCCACAATGCACAATTCTAATGTCTGGACATTTGAAATGAGCCATACTCTCACAAAAGTAAAACAAGCGTGTCCAGTTTAAGCCAAAAACGACATGCCAAAAACATGCACTTCCACCAATCCAATACTTCCAAAAATGTCATGATTTCAGCATAAACCTTCAATGACTGAATTGAAGAGTCCCCCAAAATCCACACACTTTTCCAATTCAAACACATAGCTGTCGCCATTTCCGGTGCTCTTGCAACTCCTGCAAACAAAACTCTTTCTACCCTATCTTCCTGTACACCACACCCAGAAAACCTAATTGGCTGATCCCCACGGTCCCCTTTCCAAGCCAGGCATCCTCAAAAGACCCGGATGTGGCACTACCCTGGTGTCCGCAGACCTCGTAACACAGGGACAGCTCTTCTGCCCTTTCCACTTCCATGGTTTTAAACACTCCTTGGCTGCTTTCAAAGAGTTATACATCCATCCACCAATCACATCCAAAAACTCTACACCTAACCCTGTCATCTCATTGTAACACTTCAGATGTGCACTTGAACTCTGAGAGTACACATCTCCTGTTAATCAAAGGCATCTGCATCAAAAACTACTGTAAAACTGTCCAAGATTTCTATTTCCAAATTCAACAAGATCTGCATCTCACAAGGCAGAGTACAGGTATGCCTATATTTAAAAAAAAAGAATTGTATCACCTTCATATATATATATATAGAATGTTCCTGCTACTTGCCCTGTACTGCCATGTTATACGTTTTCAATAAGCATATTCTCTTTTGTAACCACTCTAGAAAGTGCAATGTTTTGCAGCATTCAGCACTTGCTCACGTGAAGCAGCAAATCATTACAATTCTTTTAAAACTGTTTCTTTTTAAGAGAAATGTCATGAAAGTTAAAAGAATGCATATCTGCATTTACAGCAGCATTGTGTGTCACTTGTTCATAAAAGAAAGGAAAAGCATATATAATAGATGTGTTGACCATTTTTAAGTGGCAGTTAGTGTGTGTTTAATATTTCGGCAATACATGTATACATCTGAACATAATCCACTCCAATCTGTAGGTGCTTATTCAGTCCTGATTTCTTCTCTACAATCTGGGACTTGTTCTACAACTTTTATAATTTGAAAAGAATAATTACAAACCCAGAACGCAAACAAACAATTGAGGTCAATATAAACACCTACAGATTAGAATGCATCATGTTGGCAAGTATGCATATACTCCTAACATATTAAACTTCCACACACCAACTGCCATTTAAAAGTGTACTAAAAAGCTTTTCCATAAACTGTTCTTCTCTTCACAAAATTGTTACAAACAGAGCTTCTATAAATGCACCTTTTCATTTCCTAACTTTCATGAATATGCTCTTAAAAATAAAAAAAATAAATGTCCAGCAATTTCATTAACTGTTTTTCCAAACAACTCTTCCTACCTTCATGAATAACAACATTGCCTACTTAAAGTACCTCGCCATATCCACATATTCCCACTAACATTCTTATGCAATTAGAGGAAAGAAACACATAGCCAAAGACAAGAACCGATAAAAGAATACCATTCACATCCTACAAAGTAAATACATTAACGTACCAAGTGTATGTATGTAATTACAACAGCTCAGATCCACTATATATTACGCCAGACTACTTTTTTTCTACCAACATTTCTTTAACTCTAGCTCATTATACTGCACCATCACACTCTTCCAATTCCCATCTAAACACCACCATTGCAACACCCACTGTTTTCCTGAAAACAGAACAAATGTCCCTACTGATTCAATTACACCACCACCCCCTTACTCACTAACCCAACGCCATTACACCTCTACAGACTCTTATTCTCACAACCTTCACAGCCAGACCTCATATGCCACCTCACAATCAGAAAGCACTGTATTAAGCTTGCCAATAACACCCACACACCATTCACAATACACGCATATACATTGCACAACTTTTAAACCCACATTTTCTCTTTTCCCAACAGACACAACAAAATTCCTACTAAAAAGCAACTCTGTAGAAAAGAACGGAAAAACAGAGCAGATAAGAATAAAACCACATCATATTGTCAACCACCTCTAAAACAAGTCATAGAAAACATTAAAAAAAGAAGTAATAACCTCACTCAACAAAACTAAACCAGCCACAACTTAAAAAGGTAAGGCCCCTCTCGTAAAAATGAAAAGTAAAATTATATGTACAAAGAAAACCTTGCCTACTAACAAACCTAACACTGTATCTACCAGTGTTAACTTAGTCGTAGAAAAGCTATCCAAAAAATGTATGTTACAAAACATTTTAAACCGTAGAGTTCTTCACAGTCTTATAAAAATAGCTGAAAAGTCACAACTACCCTTGAAAACGAAAGCAGGAAACTAATCCTCACAGCACTAATTGACATAGATTTTCTACTAAAAAGAACATTGTTTAAGTTGATTTTAAAATAATACAACTAACAAAATGAATCAATGAATTACAAAAGTACTTTTAAATATGTGAAGTGTCAATATAGACACCTTTTCAAATTTCTGTGATGGTGAACGGATTCACACAAGCAGCACAGAATCAAATTTCAATGTAAAAGCTTATAAACAAGAACAACAAAAAACAATATCAATAGACAATAATGAACGAGGATATGAAATGGTAGAAGACAACATTATGGCAAAAGAAACCCTTATAAAAAAAACATCCCCAGCAAACTTTCAAACAAATGCTCCTTTCACCCAAACAAACCATCCAGTGTACAAATGGCCATGCAGCTCAATGTAAAAACATATGCCAAAAATCTTTTAAATCTTTATGACAATTCCTCTAGCACTATGTGAAACTGAAAGACAAAAGTAGAATGAAAACTTTACAAACCATGGACTCCTGAACAGTGTGCAGCCACTGGTCTGCAAGGACATTCATTAGCCTGCATTTTGGGGACTGCTTTTAAAAGCACCTTCCACCACATCAAAATGTTAGCAACACACCATTCTGCTGTACAGAATCGTGTGGATAGATTATACTGTGCAAAAAGCCCTGCTCTAGAACTGCAACATTTAAATAACATTCTCCTACATGGAACAGCAACAACCGAAGAACCGCTTCCAGAAATAAAACACATCCAAAGTGTATTTCAGGGGTGCGCGGGAAGTTCCACACGCGATTCCATCAGGGTACGTGTACATCAGGGGTGTGCAGGAAGTTTCACATGTGAATTCAGCAGGGTACGTGTATTTCAGGGGTGCGCGGGAAGTTTCGTACGCGATTTCAGCTAGGTACGTGTATATCAGGGGTGCGCTGGAAGTTCCACATGGGAATGTCCTGGGTACGTGTATTTTGGGGTGCGCGGGAAGTTACACATGTGAATTCATCAGGGTACGTGTATTTCAGGGGTGCGCAGGAAGTTTCACACATGATTTTAGCTGGGTATGTGTATATCAGGGGTGCACGGGAAGTTCCACACGAGAATGTCCTGGGTACGTGTATTTCGGGGTGCGCGGGAAGTTACACACGTGAATTCAGCAGGGTACGTGTATTTCAGGGGTGCACGGGAAGTTTCACATGCGATTTCAGCTGGGTACGTGTATATCAGGGGTGCGCTGGAAGTTCCACGCGCGAATGTCCTGGGTACGTGTATTTCGGGGTGTGCGGGAAGTTACACACGTGAATTCAGCAGGGTACGTGTATTTCAGGGGTGCGCGGGAAGTTTCACACGCAATTTCAATTGGGTACGTGGTGTATATCAGGGGTGCGCTGGAAGTTCCACATGCGAATGTCCTGGGTACATGTATTTCGGGGTGCCCGGGAAGTTACACACGTGAATTCAGCAGGGTATGTGTATTTCAGGGGTGCATGGGAAGTTTCACACGCGATTTCAGCAGGGTACGTGTATTTCAGGGGTGCGCGGAAAGTTCTACACGCGATTCCATCAGGGTACGTGTATTTCGGGGTGCGCCGGAAGTTACACATGTGAATTCAGCAGGGTACGTGTATTTCGGGGTGCGCGGAAATGTACACACGTGAATTCAGCAGGGTACGTGTATTACTGGGGTGCGTTGGTAGTTTCACATGCGATTGGCCCTGTACGAGAGTGGTACGTGTATTACTGGGGTGCGCGGGAAGTTTCACACGTGAATTCAGCAGGGTACGTGTTTTTTAGGGGTGCGCGGGAAGTTTCACACGCAATTTCAGCTGGGTACATGTATTTCAGGGGTGCGCGGGAAGTTTCACACGCAATATCAGCAGGGTACGTGTATTTCAGGGGTTCCATGGAGTACTACACGTGAATTGGCCATGTGGGTCCTCCCAGGTGTTCGCTCCACAACCTCCATGGCCCCTGCAGGCAGCCCACACCACGGGGGACTACCCTGCACCCCCACTCATGTCCCTCAGCACCCCCACCCCCAGCACTGTGGGGCACCCTCCACCAGGCCCACACACATGTCCCCCTGCACCCCCACCCCCCAGCAGTGCAGGGCACCCTCCACCAGGCCCCCAACTCATGTCCCCCTGCACCCCCACCCCCCAGCACTGTGGGGCACCCTCCACCAGGCCCCCACACATGTCCCCCTGCACCCCCACCACCCAGCACTGTGGGGCACCCTCCACCAGGCCCTAACTCATGTCCCCCTGCACCCCCACCCCCCAGCACTGTGGTGCACCCTCCACCAGGCCCCCACACATGTCCCCCTGCACCCCCACCCCCCAGCACTGTGGGGTACCCTCCACCAGGCCCCCACACATGTCCCCCTGCACCCCCACCCCTAGCACTGTGGGGCACCCTCCACCACGCCCCCAACTCATGTCCTCCTGCACCCCCACCCCCCAGCACTGTGGGGCACCCTCCACCAGGCCCCCACACATGTCCCCCTGCACTCCCACCACCCAGCACTGTGGGGCACCATCCACCAGGCCCCTAACTCATGTCCCCCTGCACCCCCACCCCCCAGCACTGTGGTGCACCTTCCACCAGGCCCCCACACATGTCCCCCTGCACCCCCACCCCCCAGCAGTGCATGGCACCCTCCACCAGGCCCCCAACTCATGTCCCCCTGCACCCCCACCCCCCAGCACTGTGGGGTACCCTCCACCAGGCCCCCACACATGTCCCCTGCACCCCCACCCCCAGCACTGTGGGGCACCTGCCAGCAGGCCCCCACTCATGTCCAACTCATGTCCCCCTGCACCCCCACCCCCCAGCAGTGCAGGGCACCCTCCACCAGGACCCCAACTCATGTCCCCCTGCACCCCCACCCCCCAGCACTGTGGGGCACCCTCCACCAGGCCCCCACACATGTCCCCCTGCACCCCCACCCCCCAGCACTGTGGGGCACCTGCCAGCAGGCCCCCACTCATGTCCAACTCATGTCAGCCTGCACCCCCACCCCCCAGCAGTGCAGGGCACCCTCCACCAGGCCCCCAACTCATGTCCCTCTGCACCCCCACCCCCCTGCACTGTGGTGCACCTGCCAGCAGGCCACCACTCATGTCCAACTCATGTCCCCCTGCACCCCTACCCCCCAGCACTGTGGTGCAACCTCCACCAGGCCCCACACATGTCCCCCTGCACCCGCACCCGCCACCAGTGCAGGGTACCCTCCACCAGGTCCCCAACTCATGTCCCCCTGTACCCCCACCCCCCAGCACTGTGGTGCACCCTCCACCAGGCCCCCACACATGTCCCCCTGCACCCACACCCCCAGCAGTGCAGGGCACCCTCCACCAGGCCCCCAACTCATGTCCCCCTGCACCCCCACCCCCCAGTACTGTGGGGTACCCTCCACCAGGCCCCCACACATGTCCCCCTGCACCCCCACCCCCCAGCAGTGCAGGGCACCCTCCACCAGGCCCCCAACTCATGTCCCCCTGCACCCCCACCCCCCAGCACTGTGGTGCACCCTCCACCAGGCCCCCAACTCATGTCCCCCTGCACCCCCACCCCCCAGAACTGTGGGGCACCCTCCACCAGGCCCCCACTCATGTCCAACGCATGTCCCCCTGCACCCCCACCCCCCAGCACTGTGGGGCACCCTCCACCAGGCCCCCACACATGTCCCCCTGCACCCCTACCCCCAGCAGTGCAGGGCACCCTCCACCAGGCCGCCAACTCATGTCCCCCTGCACCCCCACCCCCCAGCACTGTGGTGCACCCTCCACCAGGCCTCCACACATGTCTCCCTGCACCCCACCACCCGCAGTGCAGGGCACCCTCCACCAGGCCCCCAACTCATGTCCCCCTGCACCCCCACCCCCCAGCACTGTGGGGCACCCTCCACCAGGCCCCCACACATGTCCCCCTGCACCCCCACCCCCCAGCAGTGCAGGGCACCCTCCACCAGGCCCCCAACTCATGTCCCCTGCACCCCCACCCCCCAGGAGTGCAGGGCACCTTCCACCAGGCCCCCAACTCATGTCCCCCTGCACCCCCACCATCCAGGGGCACCCTCCACCAGGGCCCCAACTCATGTCCCCCTGCACCTCACCCCCCAGCACTGTGGTGCACCCTCCACCAGGCCCCCACACATGTCCCCCTGCACCCCCACCCCCCAGTAGTGCAGGGTACCCTCCACCAGGCCCCCAACCCATGTCCCCCTGCACCCCCACCCCCAGCATCCAGGGGCACCCTCCACCAGGCCCCCAACTCATGTCCCCCTGCACCCCCACCTGCCAGAAGTGCAGGGCACCCTCCACCAGGCCCCCAAACATGTCCCCCTGCATCCCCACCCCCCAGCAGTGCAGGGCACCCTCCACCAGGCCCCCAACTCATGCCCCTCTGCACCCCCACCCCCCAGCATCCAGGGGCACCCTCCAAAAGGCCCCCAACTCATGTCCCCCTGCACCCCCACCCCCCAGCACTGTGGGGCACCCTCCACCAGGCCCCCACTCATGTCCAACACATGTCCCCCTGCAACCCCACACCCCAGCACTGTGGGGCACCCTCCACCAGGCCCCCACACATGTCCCCCTGAACCCCCACCCCCCAGCACTGTGGGGCACCTGCCAGCAGGCCCCCACTCATGTCCAACTCATGTCCCCCTGCACCCCCACCCCCAGCAGTGCAGGGCACCCTCCACCAGGACCCCAACTCATGTCCCCCTGCACCCCCACCCCCAGCACTGTGGGGCTCCTGCCAGCAGGCCCCCGCTCATGTCCAACTCATATCCCCCTGCACCCCCACCCCCCAGCAGTGCAGGGCACCCTCCACCAGGCCCCCACACATGTCCCCCAGCCAACAAGTCATCACAATGTAGATCCCTGGCCCTTATGGACAGCCTCCAAATGCCAAACACCCACCTGAGTATTGCATCCACCCACTTAGAAATGGCAATAACATGATAGAACCCCAATTGCAAGTTTGGAAATGAACACACGTCCCTCACATACACCCGATGGGTGTCAGTGAATCTCAAAACCCATATCATGATATGCATGAAACCAATGAGATGATACTACACATTGAAGTTTGAACAAAAAATATCTATTAAAAGCAATATAAATTGAATCAAAAATAAACAAACAAAAATGGGAATTAAAAAAAATAAAAACCAGCATGTCCGTGAAATAATGCAAAACCACAAATCATAATCCAAAGGAAAGGTGTCCAAAGTCACAGTCCACAAAAGTAAATCCAATTGAAAATTAAAATCGAAAACCATTGCTCCATGGGTAAATCATAAAAAAAATGTTAATCCAACAGTCAACTATATACAGATAAACAATCCAGGATCCATGACCCCAACAGAAGAAATGAAACCTATCTGATAACACAAACTAATAAAAAAAAAACTATATACAAAAATGTGGCCCACTGTCCAAAAGGTCCAAAAAAATGCAAAACCACAGGAAACCTAACACTAACTACAGAACTATTTACAAGGGCAGCGTGCTAGTCCAACGGCTCACTTTTGGATGTCCCGGGCCAGGGCATCATCGAACTCCTGCTCAATGTCCCGGAGGTGGTCCTCCTCCATGGCGCCGAGGGTCCGCAGGGCCGTCGACGTGTCCACCTCCAACCCCCTGCGGATTGCCTCAAGGCACTCGGCCCGCCTCAGGGCCCTCCGCATGGAGTTCTCCGCCCTGACCATCGTGAGCCGTGCCTCTTCCGCCCGTTGCCGCTCCGCATCTATGGCGTGGCCCAACCGCTGCCACACGGAAGACACTTCCCGTCCTGGGTCCTCCTGCCCACCGGCCGATGCCTGCCCCTCCGATGTCGAAGGCCCCGAGCCATCATGGCTCCCACCACATTGCTGCTGCTGCTGTGCCTCTGCCTGAGCACTGCCTCCTGCTGCCTGCACATCCTCCGCTGGCTGGGGTGCAGTCGTTGGTGTGGCCACCCCTGCTGGACGTCCGACTCGCGACTGTTGCAGGGATGCCTCCTCCACCAGCCTGGCCGCACCATCAGAGGCAGCTCCACAGGGCACCCAGGTGACTGATGGGTGGGAAGATGGCACGGAGGATGACTGGCGCATAGGGGGTTCAGTTGAGGAGGGGGTCGTAGCAAGCCCCATCAAACGGAGGAATCCGGCCTGGGTGACCTGTCCCAGTAGGCCGACACAGTCAACAAGCCATTCGAGATGACGTGCCGTCTCCTCATGAAAAGACTGCAGGTCACCTCGCATGGCCCGTTGACGCAACGCCACACCAGTCAGGACAGGCTCAACCCGGACCCAGATAGCCACGTCCGCAGGCAGAGGAAGGCCAGTTGTCGTGAGCTCATCCCCTGCCTGAAAACGGGTCTGGATGTATGCATCCCTGCTGGTGCAAGATGATGCAGTGACAGGATCAGGGACAGGATTGCACACAGGCACCTCCGCGGCGGCCTGTGCTGCCTCCTGTCCCTGGTCCTGCACTGCACCACTAGCACCAGTGGAATCCCCACCTCCAGACCCCGTCTCTGTTGCTTGCACGGCCTCCTCCTCCACCAAACACCCCACCAACCTGGATGACTCCGTGCCATCTTCCCCCGTTGGGCCCTGTGGGGTCCCAGCTGCCCCTTCTGCTGCCGAGGAGTCCAACTACAACCTCCGCCTCTTGGACCTCCCCCCTGCAGCTGCGGCCTGGGACGCGGCACCGGACTCCTCACTTCCCGACGAGATCACCACCTGGGAGGGGAGCCGGGCTTTGCGTCTCCGGCTGGCGGTGCGATCCCCGCCGCTGTGCTCCACAGCACCTTCTCGCCCTCTTCATCGGTTGACGCTGCAGACAGGGAGAAATAAAACACAGGCATCAAGGCACTGTACAATGGACACATACAGACATGACAGTTGTACATGAGTGGCATTGGCAAACCTCAGACATGCCATCACAATCCCCAACACACATGTCATTTCAACTTGCACACATGAGCCATACCACAGCCATATCGCAACTGCCAGCACCATCCATACACATACAACAGCATGAGCAGGCAAAGGTGAGCCAGACATCACATGCAACACAGGGAGTGCACTACACATGTACACGCACCACCACACTTGCATGCATGTGTACACCTCTGCCAACTGTCGCAGTGTTCAGATGGGCATCCATGTCACATCTGCCAATCAGGCTTCCACATCCTGCTGTCACATGCATCCATGTTGCATCACTGTTGCACCCTTGTCAAATACACACACATGCACATGTACACAGTGCTGATACATGCAGCTGAAAACAACATACATGCGTAACATCACGAACATGCCTACTTACATACACATTCATCCAAACATGTGTGCCCACACAACTGCATTTGGCATGCAAGCCTACACACACAAGCACCATCCATGTCTCACGCATGACAGCCCTCGCATGTGTTAGCCTCACGGCCCTGTACACCCCCACCCATACTTGGCCCCATACAAACAGATGTGCAACCTGCACACTACTGGCACATCACCACACGCACAGCACACAATCAGGATGCATGTACACTTACCGCTCGACTCCAGATGGGTCTGCCTCTCAAGGACCTGGACGTGGAGCGCTGGGGATATGCGTTCCAGACCCCTTATCTGATCTTCCGACAAGTGGCCCCGGCGCCCCTTAGCATCCGCTGCCTTCAAGAGGCGCCGGGCCTTGTTGAGGGTCCTGGACATGAAGTCCTCCAGCGCTTCTTGACATGTTGGAAGTCGCAGACTGCCACCCCCTCCGCATTGATGGCAGTCACGATGTCCGTCCAGATCCGAGTCCGTCCTTCCTTGTCAGCGCGGGAAATTCCAAAAAAGGCATCATACTGCCCCAGGACTTGCTCCACCAAGACACCAACTTCCCTGGCACTGAAGCTGATGCCCCTCTGCCTCTCTGGCCGGGGGTTGTCAGTGGTGCCAGATGTTGCAGCGCCCGACATGACAACCCCAGAGGCAGGAGTAGGTGGGAAACTGGGTCCTGGGGCTGGGCTGTGGAGCGATGGAATCCCAGACGGGAGTCTTCGGTTCCAGCAGGGGTGGTCACAGCAACAGCACCCCTGGCTGATGTGCAGGCAGCAAATGGCAGGGCACGTGGGCAGCAGGCAGTCAGGCAGCAGCAGATGGCAGGTGGGAGCGTACTCGGGGCTCTGGGGGGCAGTATTTCGGCCTTCTGGGCAGGAGCGTGGTCTTCCGTGTGCTTACGGGTGGCCATCTTGATACATAGTGATTTGGCACGTGAAAATTCTGCACGTCAGCATGTAATTCGAGGAAAGGCCCTTAGCTCGTAAGCGCGTTGCACGCATACGCAATTTCATTGGACAGAAGGCCCTTCAAGCGCAAGCGCCTCTGTGACGTGACGCGCGCAGGCGTGCATGGGCGTTTCAGTGCGCGTGAAAACTGCATGTCCGCGTGTAATCCGAGGAAAGGGCCCATGCGCGTAAGTGACGTGACGCGCGCAGGTGTTTCCCTCAGCACAGGTTAAAGGTGAGCGGGGCCAGCAGTTCACTGTACGTGCCTTTCGTGGAGACCGACGTGTGTTGCTGCTTCCTGTTGTTTCGTGCGCCATCACAACGTCACAGCTATCAAGGACGTATCTCTTCTTTTAGCGGGGGTATTGGCTACGCGTGTTTTTCTGCATCGCGCTAGTCAGACGGTGAGTCGCACACGCTATTTTTCCCACTGCGGGTGGCCCTGTGTATCGCACCCATTTTCGATGTCATAGTAGCCTGCGTGTCCCACGCGTACACGTTATTCGTGTTACTGGGTGCCACCGCGTACTGCGGGAGGTTGAATCCACGCACGTAGGCTGCAGGGTTGCGTGCACGGTTTTACTGCAGTTTTGAGGTGCCTGAGCGTTGCGTTACCCGTCACTACATCACCGGGGTCACATACAGCCTTGCAGGTGCAGGGTTGCTGTTAACATCTTGCTTCCCACCCCCTTCACCCCAATTGCCCAGGTCAATTGTGGTGTACACCTCCCATTGGCACTACTCCATCTGTGCCGGCACTACTACATATGTGCCATGGTTGGGAGGACACCAAAGGTGAGGGGGCCTTAGTTGGGCATACTCCTCATGGCGGGCATGGTCTGGGACGTGGCCATGGTGACCAGGGAGTAGGGGGACTCCAGGGTGTCCAGGGCGGCCACAGAGGGGGAAGAGGCAGGGGTGCGCCACTTGAGCACAATGTTGTGCCATGTTTCGGTGCAGTCATGCCACCACCCCCTGTGGTTCCGGGGGATGCAGCTTCTGCATCTCGCACTGGCGCCCGTGTGACCCGGAAGTCCGTTCCATCGACTGCCACGGGCCCAAGGGTAGTGGTAGCTGCAGGTGCAGCTGTGGACACCGCCACCCAGGCTCAGGGTCTGCCAGCAAAGGCTGCATTGGCACTTGAGGAGCCCTTTGTAGATTTCCAACAGGCCAGGAGGGAAACCATATGGGCAGGCCGGGCTGCTCAGACCAAGACCCGTGTCCCTGGGGCAGTTATGTCATCTGCTGCTCCGAACAGCCGGGTGTTGGCAAGTGCAGGGGCAGATGCACCCAACAACACCCCGGTTGTGAGTCTGCCAACCTGGACCGTTGCGGTCAATGACCCTGCCACAGCTGATGTTGCTGCGCAGGGTCCATTAGAGGGCACCCAGATGCCACTGACCCAAGTCAGGCCTTTGGTCGTCCCTCCACCTGCCACTCCCTTGGCTCAATCCACCGAACCCACTGGCCATACTGGTCAGGGCGGCATTAGCCAGCCAGGGTCTGCGCCACAATCCAAGAGGAGGAAGGTTGCACCTGCAGCACAGGCTGGGACCCCACACACAGCCACAACCTCCTGCACATCGAGGAAGAAGCCTTTCTGCAAGCAGGAACTGGACTTCCTCGTGGACTACGTGCGGGGCCACAGCCGTGACATGCTAGAGGGTGCCAATAGTCAGACTACGGCTGCCCAACGTGACACCCACTGGAAGCATGTTGCGGAACATGTCAGTTCATTCGGCCGTGAGGTGCGCATGGCGCAAGAGTGCAAAAAGCGTTGGAATTACATCAAACGCAGCACTAAGGCTAAGCGTGTCTCTAATTACAACTTGACTCTGGTGACTGGCGGTGGGCCTACACCAGAGGAGGAAGAGCTCACTCCGCATGAGGCACTCGTTGCAGAGTTCATACCACCTGAATTGGTCAAAGGAGCGGGAGAGATGCTGGACTTTGATGCCCAGTCCAGTGAGTATTGATGCGTGTTTGTTGAGGACGTGTGTGTTTCACTTGTGGAATGTGTTGTGCATGATTGCCACTACATGTGACGTGTACATGGTTCTGATGTGTAAGTAATGCAATGCTTCCGTGATGCATGTCTCCTCAGCCTGCATGCGGGGACTCCATGTAGGCATGCTCCCTTGCCCCTCCTCCGCCACTCTGCACCCCAATTCCACCTTTGCACTGGTCTGTTTCAATCTTGCCAATGTGTACTTTCCTGTTCATGCGTCCTGTGTAGATGCTAACTTCCACCGTAGAATCTGCCAGACATATGCCGTGTGGTACAGCCTTAGTACTTGATGCAGGGTATCTCACTTGTACTGTGCATAGGTCAGATGTCCTGCAGGGACATGAGTGCCCATTCATGCTCCATGTGCATTGCACGCATGTCCCTAGGTGTCCTTGACTGGATGATCACTGTAATACAAGTCCTGGGTGACATACATTGCATGGCATCTCATCAGCCTTCCCATGTCAACTGTGGCTCAGTACTGCGTTGCACACATGTTTAGGGTCTGACAATCTGTGTGGCTCACAGGCCTCAGCCTGTTCAATGGCCAATGACTCTGTCCAACTGTTGTTGTGTCTTCTTCACATGTGGGCGGCCTCCAGAGTTTTCATCATGTGTCCTGCTTACTGTCCCATTATCATTAGCAGTGTTGTCACTTGAATCACATTAAGCTGTTGATGCCAGTCAACACTGCCTGTCAATACACAGGTGTAAGGTCAGCCTTTTGATACCATGCTAGGCATCCAAGCTTTTGTACTGGGGTGGAGGGGTGCTTGGCTTCTAGATATGGTACACATTGAATGCACAATGCACGTGACGCCTGAATTTGACCTTGCACTGCCTTCACATTTCCTGGCACACATCATGGAGTCCTTGTACATGTAGGTAGTGAGTGGCGTACACATTTTCTGCACTGCATAGACCCACTTCCATGGAAACTGCCACCTTTCAACAGGTCTGATCACAGAAGCAATTCAAAGTTGACCCAGCATGCATGCCAGGTTATATGTTGTGTGTCACATGTCTGCCCGATGCGTTTGTTGTCAGTGTGTGTGTGTGTTGTGTGCTTCTGACATGTGTAGTGACCTTTTTTCTCTCTATTTTTCAGGTGATGACGCAATGGAGGCGGAGGATGGTGTTGTCATGCCAGACACAGGGTTGTTACCACTACATCAACCCGGCACAAGTGGGGGTCGTGTGGTGGTAGGCCACAAAAACCTCCAAGTGCTACAGTCCATCTTGTCTCTGGCTGCCTATGAGTCCAGCCTTGATGACGACTCTGACGTCCATGTTGAGTTGGATGAGCATCAAGTCCATGTGTCAGGGGTGAGTGATTCTGATGTGGACACTCCTCTGTCTGCAACATCTGCACTGAGGGATCAGACAGTCTTGGTTCCTCCGCCCGTGGTGGATCGGGATGCAGGGTCACCCTCCACACCAGTCACTGATGTGCCTGGGACATCACATCGACGGGGGCATGTAGTCGTGCAGCCGCGGGCGGTGCCAACACAGCGAGGACTCCCGGTCCTTGGGTCCCGCAGGGGTCAAGCCCGGCAACGTGGTCGCCGCGCGCAACCGCAGTATACTGAGTGGGAGCAAGACATGACTGCCAATTCAGAACGGCAGGGGGCAGCAATGGAGAACATCGCTGAGAGCATGGAGCGTGTGGCCCGATCTGTGCTCCCCCCTGCTAGGCAGGTGCTTCTCCAGCAGCAGGCGGCACGGTCCATGGCCCGCTCGCTCAGGCTGGGCATGGCGGCCTCAGACAGGGCACGCCAGGCTGAAATGTCGTCTCTGCGTCAAGCAATTGCTGCTCACGCAGAGGTGCACATGGATGCCCTGAGGGAGGAGTATGCTTCCCTCAAATCCACTCTGGGTGTCCTTATGATGTCCCAGAGGCAGCGGGCAGAGGAGAGGTTTACACAGCTTGAGCGTACCATCTCGGCTGAGCTACAGGCTTGCCGGGAGGTGCAGCGGTTGTCCAGCCAGGCCTTGCAGGAGGAACTCCGTGTTACACGTGCTACCTTGCAAGAGAAAGCATGTGTATCACGTGAGGTTCTGCATGCAGACCTACGTCACATCGCCACACAGAACCAGGCTCACCCATCCGGCAGACTTGCTGCCGACGAGGGGCAAGCTGCGGCTAGGCGTGGCCAGGCTACTGTGCCACTTCCTCCTTTCCAGGATGAGCCAGACTCGGATGACCATCTATCTCCCACATAGGTCGGGTTGTGCAGGCATTGAGCCCATGGAGGTTTTTTTTTTGGCTCAGCATCATCGCATGTAGGTCTGCATGCATGTGGGTGTTGAGCAGCACCCTGTACCTTCCCACCTCCCGGCTGCCTCCCCTCCCCCCCGGGTAGTATGTGGCCATTTTTGATTTTTCTTTTAGTTTAGTTAGTTAAGTTTCTGTTTGATAGTTAGTTTAATTAGGTAATGTAGGTTTTTCATAGTTAGTGTAATTAGTTAATATAGTTTAAAATTGCTTTTCTATTGTGCTTTCATGTGACGGTGCGGTGCTTTGTGGCTTTTGAAGGCATCCACTGTCTGTTCCAGCTGGGCCCTTCAGGCTTGTCTTGTGTATGTGTTTGCTGCTTGGGGTCCTTGAATCACATATGCCACTCCTGCCTCCCTTATGCATGGGCTCGCAAGGATGGTTCGGTGTGACAACCTATTACACAAGGGCTTTGGACTGTCATATCTGTGGCATGTCTGGTGCTGTGTGACTTGTGTTGACACCCCTAGTGGGGATGATTGCGGTGTTAGTGTCCACTGTTCATCTTTTGCTAGATGGGGTTTTCATGATTAATGTGTACATTCATTGCTATGTATTGTGTAGTATGTTTCTTATCTTTACTGTACACGTGCGTGTTGCAATTCATGCCGTAGATAGTGTGTTCCACACTTTGGATGTGAAAGACGGACTGATGGTGTGATTTCTGATGTAAGTCTCTGACATGGTCCAGTAATGAGATGCCTGAAGAGACACACACAGATGACTTTAAAGCATTAATCATGTGTTTCATGCCCTTTCTGCAGGGGGATGAGCCTCCAGAGCACCTTTGCCAGCAGACATGGCCCATTGGACGTCTGTATTCGGGACACGTTTGTTGGTGCCCACATGCACATGTGTGCACAAGCAGAGGCACAGGGATTGCAGACCTACATCCTAGAACTGCTGACGTGTTCCAAGGAACTCCAGGCAAGGTGAGCAGCACAGGGGGGCCACAACACAGCAAAGCTTGCACCAGGCGAGTTGCACATGCAGGCTTAGTCACAGCACTAAGGGTGAGCTTGGACGAATATTGGTGTTGAAGCACACAATGCAGCTCAGATGTGTTGGTGGACTGATGGCTGTTGATTGTAAGTTTGTCTGGGACACCTGCAGGGGCAGTGGCACATACCCTCCGGTAAACCAAGGTCCATTGAGGCACTTGCATCATCAACCATGTAGCCTTCCGAGACATGGAAAGGGGCAGCTCACAGGGACATACAGCAAGGTACATACTCGGGTGCAGTGCATTTCATTTCCATGTACATTTTGCCAACTTTGTTTCGGTCATGGTGGAACACGGCATGTTCTGAAGTCATGCCTTGCTATATGGGTCTGTCTGCTTACCAAGGGAACATTGCATGTTGTGTGAATTGTGACACATTGGTGTTCCATTTGCCATGCACCCACCGACGGCTGACTTACTGCATTGACTATGTATGACCCATCACAGGGGTAATGTTATATATGGGTACGAAGCATCTACACCAGATTGTCTGTTTGTAGAGTAGTTTGTTGCTATGGGGCATGTTTGGTGGTGTGTTTTTGTGTAATGGGCACGTACAGATTATTGACTGTGGCTCTCTTTGCAGCATTGCAGTGCTCCTGTAACCGGACTTGAGAGTGCGCAGGCAGGAGGCCAGCACTCAAAACCAGAGCTAAGTGTCTTGTTGTTTTTCTTTCAAACTGCTCTGCATAGGCTTGCTGGGGGGTGCACTAATGCATGGATGAATGTGTAATTCAATTTGGTATGTTTTTTTCCCCTAATCACCCGGAGTCCTATCCAATTTTAAACCCTGTACCCTCTACCCGGTGTTCCTGCTTCCCATACCTATCCAAGCAACGTTCCCTAACCCTCTTTCCCCACTGGGGATGCGGCTGCCTGTGTAAGCCCCAAACTGGCAGGCGCCAAACCCCTAGAGGGGGTGGTTGGTTCATGCCACTCCTAAGCCTGGACTACAGAAGGCCATGACAATGATGTCCAAGTTTGTTCGGATTGTGTATGTGTTCATGCAAGTACTACATTTTCGTGCATTCCCTACTTTCATGTGTCATTCCTACTCCCCTCTCCTGCCCTGTTCCGACTGCATATCCCTGACCCTCCTTCCCCACCAGGGTCTCAGCGACCTGTGTGAGTTTGACCTTGCAGGCACCCGGGAGCCGGTGGAGGTGGTTGTTTCGTGACACTCCCGCGCCTGTACACGGGACCTGTGACAGTAGACATCTGTTCATGGTGCATCAATCTATGTTATGTACCACACATGGTTCACATCCTGTTGTGACATTGTTTTACTGTGCTACCTTGGCTGTTACATCATTGTGGTAGTACTTGGCCTTTGTGAGGTACTGCTACGTCAAGTCATCTACTAGAAGGTATTCTGGTTCGTTTTTCTGGCTTGGATTTTGTGATTTTGCATATGAGGGTGGACTCTGAGGGTGAAGGCACCTTTTTACACACAAGGTGGGAGATGGTGACGAAGGGGAAGGGTGATTCTGTGGCCAGGTGAAATTGAGGGTTGAAGGCTCCATGACCCAGGTACAGTTGTTCAGTGGGTCATGGTCATTTGTGAGGGGGGGGTTGTTGTTGATAGTTGCCTTGCCCTGCAGTATGATGGGAACCCTGACATTGTAATGGTGGTATCCTATGTACATGTTGTGTTCTGCTGATCAATGCCTGTTCATGTGTTGTGCTTACCTTTCAGGTGTGAGGGGATAGTTGTGGTTTGACATGCTTGGGTGTACACATGGTGAATGTTCACATGTGATGTGTAGAGGACACTGATGGTCAATTGATTGCACATGCATATGTTGAGTGCATGTTCTTACTGACCCACACACTTGCACTATGATGCACTACATGTACAACCACCCTTGCATATCCAGGTGTACACTGTTTGCCTTCTGGTGCCCACTGTGTCCCTGCAGCACATGTTCTGTGACCAATTATGGATCCTGTACATGCCTAATTTGCTTTTTGATGTGGTCAGTCGCTTAGATGTGATGCTCAGGGTGTGCATCACACACAATGGCTGTTCACTGTGCTGTGCGCTGAGCAGTGTGTTGCAGGAGTTGGACACAGCACACAGAAGCTGCAGTGTTGATTTTGCAATGCACAATGTGCATGTAGACAGGCATTAATTGTTATGTTACGTCTACAACTCTTGTAATGCATTAGGAAATGACTTATTTTGGGTGGGAGGTTGTTGGTCAGTCATTTCATCTGATTCCATGTCAGGCATCATTGTCTGATGCCACTGTACATTTTTGACATGGCAATGTGTACCTTATTGGTACTGTGTTGGTGTATGGGTATTGCTTGCCATGTCATGTTGTGGTTTGGGAGGGTTTGAGTGACATAACAGTGATGGCCCTGGCCTGTTTTGCAGGTCTGTGTGATTCACACCTTGTATGTCAGGGTCATCCGCGTCTCAAAGCAACTAGCTGGGGGTAGATCTCTCTCCGCGGCAGGGGCCTCCCACTGGAACACCCTTCCTGCCTCACTGGAACTTGAGGAGAACCATCTCCGGTTCCAGAAGCACCTCAAGACCTTCCTCTTTGCTTCTGCTTTCTCTCTGGCTCTCCCTTGCAAAATTCTTCACTGGAACTGCACTGGATCTGCAACTGGGCCACTCTCACCGACCTCGGTCGCTGGCCCAGCCACTCTCCACTTGCACTGCCTCCCTGACAACCCCTGCACTGCGGGACTGTCTCTCTATCCCTACAGCCCCCCTTTCCCAGCACTTGTCTGCACTTACCTTTGCAGTTGCCACCAGCTGGCCTATTTATTTGTTTTTTAGTCTACTTACCCTTTACTGCACTCCCCCATCCCCTTCCCCTTGCACTTTTCCCTTCCTCCTACCCCTGCACTTGTACAATGTAAATGACACCTGGCCTAGTAGTATCGTTGTCTGTCTTCCCTTGTTCCCCCCTCCCTGCCTCGTCACACCTTGAAATACTTGTGTATAGGCACGTTACAAATGCCATATCATGTCATGTCATATGTGTGCTTTTTGGTCACACAGGATAGCTTGTATTTAAGTAGCTAGGGATGCAGTCAATGTGGCACTTCCATGGCAACTATCTCAGGGTGGTAGGGTTGTGACAGTTGACTGTCTCTTTGTCATCATCGATTGTCACCTGGTATGTGCCAGGCCTGTGTGTACTCCGCAGGGGTGGGAGTTTAGGTGAAAAATGTGGCCACAAGCTGGGTCCGGGCTTCCTCGCCACGTGCCCTGTCCCCTCCCATGGGCAGCGCCTGTGCCTGTGGTTGGGGATGGGGATGTGGAGGCACCACCATGTCCACGGGTACGCCCTGCCGTGTTGCAACATTGTGCAGGACACATGCTGCCACAATGATCCTGCACACTACTGGGGGTGCATAGAGTAGCTGCCCACCAGAGCGGTCAAGGGAGCGGAAACATGACTTGAGCACTCCGAATGTGCGCTCCACTATGGCCCTGGTTGTAATATGGGCGGCGTTGTAACTTACCTGGGGTGGTGTGGTGGGGTTCCGGATTGGCGTCATCATGTGGTTGCTCAGAGGGTAGGCATTGTCCCCTGGGGAGGTGTAAATGGTTGTGATTATTGGGGTTTGTGTATTTGTGTGTGTGTGTGAGACATGCATGCATGTGCACGGGCATTTGTACTCACCTAGAAGCCATGTGTCGCCATGCTGGCCAGCTTCCAGGGCCCGGCTCAGGGCAGACATTCTGCATATGAAACTGTCATGGGTGAAGCCAGGGTAGTTTGCATAGACAGAGGTGATGATTCCCTTTGCATCGCATACCACCTGTACATTGATGGAATGCCAGTGCTTGCGGTTTCGGTAGATGTGCTCAGTGGCCCTAGGTGGACGTAGGGCCACATGGGTGCAATCTATGGCACCGAGCACTTTGGATAAGTGTGCCACCCTGAAAAAATCCAGGACAACGGCCTGCCTGTCTGCGGGTGTTCTGGACATGTATATGTGCCTGCGGACTGAGGGGCGCGCTGTCATGATTGCCAGTACCTGGTGTAGGCAGTGTGACTGCGTGGCTTGTGAGACCCCCCCCACTATGGCAGTAGTCCGCTGAAATGACCCAGTGGCCAAAAAATGCAGGACATTGAGCACCTTCTCCAAGGGGCTCAATGCTTGGGATCGAAGGGTGGGGGATGTAAGGTCATCTTCCCACTCCCTGACCAGGTCTAGGATGATATGGGGTGGAAACCTATACCTGCCGTAGACCTGGTCGTCAAGCATCCCAAAAAGGCTTGTCCGTGGTGCGTAAATGTGTGCCCTGGCTATTCTCCTCCTCCTGCGGTGTCCCACGATCAGTGCTGCGACAAATGGGGCATTCATCGTAGCTGTATATACGTGTTTGTTGTTTGCGTGCACTTTTATACTGTGCGCGGGGACGCTTCCGCCTGCCTTCGTGTGGCAGATGCGTTGACGCCTGTGTGCGTCTTTTGCCGTGCGCGGGTTTCCTGTATTCGAATCCATGAATACGGGTTGTTCACGTGTGTGTGGGCGTTCCGTGTAGTTCCCTGCAGTACTTCCCCAGTTACGCCTTCTTTTTCACGCATTCCCCATTCCGCGTGTTACGCCCACTGTTCCGCACACTTTGGTTGTGTGCGCCACGCTATGTGCGCTTTTGCTGTGCGCGTAGCGCACGCTGTGTGTGCCCGTGTGCGCCATGGCAGGATTTGGCGCACGGATAGCGGGAAACACGTGCAGCGTCTTCCTTAAATCGCACGCTTGCGCGTGCGCTGGGTTTCTAACGCTTGCGCCACCTTGCGCCTGCTTGCGCTGGGATTTTCAGCGCACGTTTGCTCCATGAATCGACCCCTGAAGCTCATCTAGATAAAGACACTCCTGAGGGCAGTCAACCTTCCTTTACAGAAAACCATGAACCACTTGGAGAACCACTAATTCTAAATGAAACAGAATTAGCCATGAGTGAGGTATAAAATACCATGCATCACTATAAACAATATAAGGAAGACATGTCAGTGCTCTAATCACAGATAAATGGTGAACAACTTACAATTTAGCTAGAAGTCACTCAAGAAATTGAGCATGGTTTTAAACATGAAACAAAACCTGTAGCTGTAAGAATTATAAACCTACACTCCTGTATGTAAGTGATGAAGCCGGTTCTGGTAAAACATTTTTAATTAAAATAATCAGCACATTTATACAAAACTTAACAAACAATAACCTTTCAGCTGTAGTACCAGCACCCACAGGAGTCGCTGCCTACAACATAAGTGGTGTAACTTTACAACGATTCCTGCTCCTCCCCGTAGAACACCAAAACATATTAAAATACTACAAATTATCAGCAGAATCTGCTACTGAAGTACACAGAATTCTGAAATTAATATAATTGCTCCTGATAGATGAAGAAAGCATGGTTTCCAGCCGCATACTGGCTTTAATTCAACTCAGAATGCAAGAAGTCCTAAAAACCAACTACTAACAACTGTTAGGGGAAAACATTTTGTTTTCAGAGACCTCCTATAGTAGATACCAGTAAAAGGTCAATGCCTAGAAACACTTGTACACAGGTGCATTATAAATGCCATATCATAGCATATCATAACCCATTTTCAAAACATTACAACACAAACAATGCAGTAATACGCTCAGCGGCATTGGAAATGTAAATATATGGCAAAATCTTCACTACAAAGGACTAATTCAAAACATTTGTCAGTCTGCAGACCTCACCTATGCCAACATTTTAAAAAGCATTAGAACTGGTTTGCTGACTAAAGATGCTAAATTAATCTTAAACAGTAGACTAACAATGAGCTATATAGACAAAACACATAGTCAATTCAATGAAACAATGTTGAAAAAAGAAATGCAACCCATACTGCATATAAACTCCACAGACAAACTAGAAGTGCACTGCATGACACTTCCTATGTGTCAACAAGCAAAAGCACAACTAAATACTTTGGAAAAATGTATCTCCAACACAGCTGGATTGGAAAAAATATTGACTTTGTGTTTAAACTGCAGAGAAATTATAAAATGTAATCTTGACATAAAAGGTCTAGTCAATGGAGCAATTAGTACAGTTTTTGGCTTCCAAACTTATCCACATGACAACAACAATCAGTTTTTCAATATCCACTTTGACAAACTTGAGAAGTTAACAGAATTGGACACACAATAGTATGTTTCCTTCTTTTGAAAGACATGTATGCACACAGAGAACTATTTTCTCTATCTCTTGCATTTGCTGTCACTATTGTGAGAAACCTGGAGGTGTCGCTAGTCCCCAGGAATCTGTCATCCAGGTAGCCAGGACACAGCCATCACTATTGCATCCAGTTCCAAGGGGTGGACCAGTGCGGCAGGATCACCTGGGTGAGGGGTCTTCGGGGAGTGGAAGTGTGACATCAGGGTGAGATGCGGTAACCCTTCATTATGACACCTTTTCCCCAGCCTACCCTGTAGGATATATAGAAACTCAACCCCTTCCCTTTCTTGAGAGAAACACTTTCTCACAGATCAGTTACCATTAAAAACAATGGACTAACACCAGACCTGTATACCTGACATGTCCCAAAACAAGGGTCAGGCAGGGTCAGGCCACTGTCAATAATTACACACATCTGACTTCCCTTCCCTTTCCCCATAGGGATAAAAGACAGAGCCTGAAAGCACACTCTGAGCAAGGCCAAACGCATGAGGAAGCAGCTATACCAGGATGGCAGTTCAAACGGAGGAGAAAGGCTGCAAGACATGAAAGGATGACAAGGAGGGGATTGCCCATGGCCTGTTCAACCTAGACCCATAGAGCATCTGAGAAGCAAACCATAAGACTGGGAATTGCAGCGAGCGAATGGTGCGAAGGATGCCAGTGGTACATGGGACCCTCCTGCACTGATAGCCTGGGTGGGGAGATGCGGTTGCCCTCATGGTTCTATCCTTGCCTCCAGAGGCAGCAGATGCCAACAGATTTCAGCACAGCCAGTGAGTCAAAAAGAGCTGATAATAGATCGGACTGTGTTGGGCTCAAGGTTGTGAAAAGCAACATTATATGAAGAAAGAAGACTAATGGACAAAGGTACTTTGTAAGCCAAATTGGTATCAGAGTTAGAGTGGTCCAGCACCACGTGGGCGCTCATTCTAAGGACTCTGACTGGTGCCTCACTCCTGATCATGGAGAATGTGTTGAACTGGGGGGAAAGTCTTTGACACATTGTGGAAGTGAATGTGGACACAACTGAGGGATGCCAGCGAATAAGGATGAGCAGTTATACACCCCTGAGCATTATGACAAGTATAAACCCGACTGAGGGATGTCCACAGTGAGTGGTTGATCTGAGACCGACTGAGGGAGGCTAACATCGAGAGTGGTTGGTCTGAGCCTGACTGAGAGAGGCTAACGTTGAGAGAAGGATCAGAGGCTTGCTGAGGGGGATACAAGGGTGAAGAGTAATCAGCCGAAGTGAAGATTAGCCGAAGGAACTTTTGTGTGTGTGTTGCTCTGAAGCAAGAGACTTTGCTTGAAAGAGAGTTGGACACAGAAGGTCCTGATATTGAGAAAAGGAACAGTAACCTTGTGCCGGAGAATCCCAGGAGTGTGCTGAGCTCAAGATTGCTACCTTGTCCAGTGCTAAAAACGTGGGGATGGGAGACCCCAGCCATAACATCCTGACTTATCATTTTGTGAACACTTCTTTCTTTTCTTGTGAACATTATCCAATACATTTTTTTAGCATAGTCGTAAGGATTGGCAATAGTTTTTTTTTAGTATAGGCCCTTTTTTATTTGACGCAACTCCAGTTGGATGGTATGATTATTATTTGATAGTCATAGCTTGCTCCCATCTTAGATTTAGGTTTAGATTTGATGTTTATCTCACCATTTTTTACAGTTTCACCCTTGAACTGTGATCACTTGTTTCTGTCTTACTTTCATACCATGTCTTCCTTACACTATTCACAAATCACAAGGTCTAAGCATTTATTGACATTGGCATCACAGTCTTTACAGAATGTATGTGTTGCGTAGCACTTTCACGTCTGCGAACACTCAATGGTCTATTCCTATATATACCCTGTACCTCAAAAAAGGAAACCTTTAAAAAGAGAACTAATATAAACAGAATCTATAACAGATTTCCCAACAATACCACTAAAGAAAGAACGACCAACTCCTTCCGCATCAAAGAATACAACCACTAAACTGTCTAGTACAAAGTCAACTGCACGTCCATCAGAAAACAAAGACACATATTTCTCTTCTCCACAATAATCTGCAGGCCCATCAAACGATCCACAAACAGAACTCTCTGGTCCATTTAAATTCAGCAACACAACTGGAGTAAATTGTTATGCAAATGTAACAATCAATTTACGTTTTCAATTGCCATTGATTATTCACAACATTTACTTAAACAGCTCAGACCAGTTTTGTTTGCAAATGCTCATCCTTCATAGAAATGCCCCAAATAATCCTGACACTTACAGTGTCGCAGGTATAAGGCAAGACTTGGACTACTGATATTATATGATATGATATAAGTAATTTATACCGTGCCTGTACACAAGTGTTTCTTAGCGCGACAAGACAAAGAGGGGAAGACCGAAGGAGGAAAAAAGAACAGCATTACTAGGCCTTGTGTCATTCAGATCGGGGGAGTGCCACTGGCACAGGGGGGAATGGAGAGTTTAAATAACTTGTAAGTTCTGCAGGTAGGTGGCTCATAGGTGCAGGGAGTCATGGGGCTGTATGGTTGCAGATATAGTCCCTTAAGTGGTTGGGAGGCCAGGAGGCAGTGCAAGGACATCTGGTTGTGCAGGAGCCTAGTCCCGTAAGTTCAATGGGTGGCCAGGTAATCAGTATGCACAGAAGACAGAGACATCAGCAAGACAGAGGGAGAGAGAAAGTTGATGTGAAAAGGAAGGTCTTGAGTTGCTCCAGAACCTTAAGTGGTCCTGCTCAAGTTTGAGGGAGGCAGGGAGGCTGTCTCAGAGGGAGGCCCAACCCGAGGAAAGAGATATACCCCCACTCTCTGCCTGTCGAAGCGTCTGACCCTCAATAATTTGGCGGGGCATGAGCAGAGGGCTCGAGAAGGAAGATGCTTAGGATGAGAAAGTTGGATGTAGTGTGGTTCCCGGGCCCAGAAAGCCTTATGGATGATGCAGTGATCCTCACAGCCACAGGGAGTTAGTGGAGAGATTTCAGGGCTCGAGAGATATGATCCCTGTGCTTGCAGTAATGTTCTGGATTAGTTGTAAAGAGTGAAGAGTAGAGGCAGGCAGATTTAGAAAGAGGCTGTTGCAGTAGTCCAGCCTAGAGGGGACCAGGGCTCTGGAGACAGTGAGTTTCTGGGGGAAAAATGAGAAAAGGAAGAATACCTCTGAGGAGGTGCAGCTTATAGTTTGACTATAAGAAACATCAGAGATGTGGGGAGAGAAGGAGAGGGTGAGTCGAAGATGTCACCAAATTTCTTAGCATCACAGGAAGGGGAAGTTAGAGGGCACAGGGTGGGTGGCCAGTGTGAGAGAAGGAAGGCAGTAGCAGGTGTTCCAATGAGGAGGATCTCAGCATTACTGGCATTAAGGCAAAAATTGTTTGAGGCAAGCCATTCCCGAATTGAAAAAAAAACAGTCTGGTACGAGAGAAGTAGCAGAAAAGGCTGAGGTGAGCCTGAAGGAGGGCTGGGTGTCATCTGTATAACACTAAAAATAAGAGCAGAATGTAGAGATGTAGTGGGCCAGAGGTGCCAGGTAGTGGTTAAACAGCCAGGGAGAGAGGTTAGCTCCTAGGGAATTCAACTAGTAGAGAGATAGAAGAGAGGAAAGACCCAAGTTGGACCTGGGAGGGTAGATCAGTGAGAAAGGAGATCAAGCAGGCAAGGGCCTGAACAGAGATACCCAGGTTGCCACATAGACGATTGAGCAGAATTGCATGGTTGACTGTATCTAAAGCAGAGGATAGATTAAGGAGAATGAGGACAGAAGGAAAGTTAGAGTCAATATTGGCGAGCAGGTCTTCACAAGTGTTTAGGAGAGCAGTTTCTGTGCTTCTGTCTGCTCTGAAGCCAGACTGGTGGTCATGGAGACAACCAACAGATTCAGTATGTAGATTAAACTAGGTGATGGCCAGCTTTTTCAGGAGTTTGTCCAGGAAAAGAGTGATGGAGATTGTGTGATAGTTTGCTGGAGAGGAAGGATCGGCACAGGGTTTATTAAGAAGGGAGTACACACGGGAGTGCTTAAGGGGGAGGGAAAGGTTCAAGTTGTGAAAAGAGTGATTGCATAAATCGGCCAATATTGGAGCAAGGGTATCAATGTAGTCCTTAATGGCTCTGGAAGAGCAGGGGAGTTCCTGCTTTGATGAGACTTTCCTAGATCAGACTTGTCTAGAAACATTGTTGGGAGCGAACAGAGGGAGGAGGAGAAATGAAGAGGAGATATGGCTGGAGAAGGACCTGGAATGAGTGGTAGAGGATGAGAGAGTGGACAGCATGTCCTGATTTTTAGTGGTGAAATGTGATTCCAGAGCCCTGCAAAGGGCAAGGGAGGGAACAGGAGAGGTAGAGACTGCAGCAGGATTGGCCAACTCCTTGCAGATTTTGAAAAGTGTGGCTGAGTTGACAGAGGATGCAGAGATGCCGGCTTGGGTGTAGGCTCTCTTCTTAGAGAGGACAGAGAGTCTGTATTGCCTTTGAAGTAGGTGACAGGCCAGTTTGACAAATGATGTGCTTGATGCCCTCAACTTCCTCTCAGCCACCCTATACTTGCGATAAAGACTGGCAAGATCAAAATCGTACCACGAGTTGCACTTGGATGCAGCCTTCAAATGGATCCTCCTGATAGGGGCAGGACATCAAGAGTGTTAGAGATAGAGAGATGAAGATTGGAAAGGGCTGTGTCAGAGTGTGAGTCAGCCAAAGGTGTAGGAGGAGGAGATAAAGTAATGGCCAAAAGCCTCCACTGACACAGGCTTCATGGGCAGGATGACCGAAAGAGCAGCAGTTTCGAAAGAGCCCAGAGGAGGTGGTAGCAGCATCCATGTGGATTTGAAGGTCTCTGAGAGGAGAAGTTGAGAGGTAGAGCCAAGGAGTGGGAGGAGATGTATTCACACTCGGAGAGGAAGAGGGTGACCGTGGCTAGGCGGCCTGTAGATGGTGTCCACAGTGAAAGAGAGGCCAGGAAAGATAGAGAGCAGGCAGAGCAGGCAGACCAGGCAGACCAGGCATTCAAACAGGGAGTAGGCCTGCACAGGACTGACAGATGCAGGGATCTATTCCAGGAAGATCATGGCTACACACCCACCAGGACAGTACTTTTTTTTGGGTTCGGAGATGATCTTTTAGCCATCAGGGAGGAGAGTGTCAAAACCTGTGACAGAGCTGGCCATGAACCAAGTGTGAGTGAGACTGAGTACATCCAAATCAATCTCTTCCAGGCGATGGCAGATGTCTGAGGAGTAATTGACAGCAGAGCCAGAATTAACAGTAGCGACGTGCAACCGATTTCCACCTTTTCAAGACTTCTGTGGAGGGGTACAGGCATGAGATATGCCCTGTGGAAGTGTTAGAGGTGATTGAGAATGGGCAGAGGAAGAAAGAAGAGAAGGCAGGGAGGTCAGAGAGGAAGAAGGGAGTGCTGGAGAGGTGGTTAAGGGAGGAGAAGGCAGAGCAGCCAGAGAAGCAGGGAAGGGTGGCAGAGTGGTGGCAGAGGGAGGAGAAGGCAGAGCGGCCAAAGAAGCAGCAGAGGGTGCCAGACTGGTGGCAGAGGATGGAGGCGACAGAGGAGTCAGAGAGCAGTCTATAGGAGTAGCAGGAGGAGAAAGAAAGTTGAAAAGATGCGGGAGGCATCTATCAAAATGAAGAGATTGGCCTGAGGGCCCTGGACCAAGACGGTATAATTTAAGTAGACACTAATGATGGTCTTGGAGGAGTAGAAGTGGGCCAGGAGGGCCTCACACTGGGCGCCGCCATTAATGGGAGAGTGAACAGAGACCATATGGGGGTCCATAGGCCTGGCGAGGGAATGACAAAGAGGGTGCCGGTGAGGGTCTGTCTGGAGGAAGCACTGGTGTAGGTATCAGAAATAGGGAGGCCTGGTGGAGACCAGGATGGCCATTTTGAGCTTCTTCCCCCAGACTTAGTAAGAGGGATAGGATAGTGGATAGAATGGCAGTTAGTGAAAATAGGGGAGACAGAGAGTACCATAGATGGTGCTGGGCGGAGAGTAAGGGGGGCACAACAATTAGATGGAGCAGGTCAGAGGCCAGGGGTAAACAGGAGGATGGCACATAGGGGGTCACACACAAAGAAGGGCAACACCACATGGCAGGAACACTGGAGCCTTGCAGGTTTCTAGCGTGAGTGGAGAAACAGCGTAAGCATCAAAAGTACACTACATGGAGCTCAAGAGCGTGCAAATGCAAGTACAGTACAGAATACAAAGCTGGTAGTTTTAGGGGCCCTAGAGGGGAAAACGATCAAAGTAAGCAATGCAGCACTTCTACAATACAAAAGAGATATTTTTCTTTTGCTGGGGCCTTCCTCTGGAACAGCCTCCCTGCCGCCCTGGAACTTGAGGAGAACCACCTCCGGTTCCAGAAGCACCTCAAAACCTTCCTCTTTGCTTCTGCTTTCTCCTCTCCTCTCCCTGCTGAATTCCTGGCTGAAACTGAAGCTGCACTGGTTACCTGGCCACCCTCTGAACACTGCCTAAGTCCACTCTCCTGCCAGTTGTATACCTGCACTGCCCGCCTGGTAAACCCCGCACTTGGGTACTGCTTTCTGTATCCCTACAGTCCCCTAATAGCACTTGACACCTGATGTCTGCACTTACCCTGCACCTGGCAGCAGCTGGCTGCACTTTTATGTATTGCTGTTATTTATCCTATTTATTTATTATCGATATGATATGGCATTTATAACGCGCCTATACACAAGTGTTTCAAGGCTATACAATGGAGGGTGAACAGTGGGAGGACAGACAGCAATCCTACTAGGCCAGGTGACATTCATATTGCGCAAGTGCATGGCAAGGGGAAGGGGGAGAGTGCAATGGAGAGGGGGAGGGGACAGTGCAGTACAAGGGATAATAGACTAACAACAATAAGTAAGTACAGTCAGCTGGTGGTAAGTGCAAAGGTAAGTGCAGGCAATAGATAATAGACTAATAACAATAAGTAAGTACAGCCAGCTGGTGACAAATGCAAAGGTAAGTGCAGACATACTATGTTAAGTGCTGCTCGAGAGACTGTAGGGATACAGGGACAGTCCAGAGTGTGGGAGGTTCCCGGGAAGGCAGTGCAGGTGTGCAGCTGGTAGTGGAAGAACCTGGGTCCGAGATGAGAAGGTGGTGAGGTAACCAGTGCAGTTTCAGCCAGGAATTCAGCAGGGGAGAGGAGGAGAAAAAGCAGAAGTGAAGAGAAAGGTTTTGGGGTGCTTCCAGAACCTGGGATGATTCTCCTCAACTTTGAGTGAGGCAGGGAGGCTGTTCCAGAGGGAGGCCCCAGCCGAAGAGAGAGATATACCACCAACTTGATGCTTGAAGAAGCTACTCACCCTGAGGGAGTTGGAGATGGATGAGCGAAGAACTTGAAAAGGAAGATATTTACGAAGAGAGAGTTGAAGGTATTGAGGCGCCAGGCCCCAGAAGGCCTTGTGGAAAATGCAGAGGGTTTTGAACTTAATCTTTGCAGACACTGGGAGCCAATGCAGAGATTTCAGGCCTGGAGAGATACGATCCCTGGCCTTGAGGTCAAGGACAAGTCTTGCAGTCCTATTCTGGATAAGTTGCAGAGGGCAGAAAGTAGAAGCAGGCAGATTTAGAAAGAGGCTGTTGAAATAGTCCAGCCTAGAAAGAACCAGAGCTCTGGAGACAGTGAGCTTCTGGGGGAAGGAGAGGAAAGAAAGAATACCTCTGAGGAGGTGCAACTGGTAGTGTGACTTCTTAGAGACGTCAGAAATGTGAGGAGAGAAGGAGAGTGTGGAATCGAAAAATGACCCCAAGGTTTTTAGCATCACAGGTGGGCACGGGAAGAGGGCCAATAGAGGCCGGCCAAAGAGTGGCAGGAAAGGAGGGAGTGGGTGTGCCGATGAGGAGAATCTCAGTCTTACTGGCATTAAGGCAGAGATCATTGGCAGCACACTACTCCTGGATGGCGGACAGTCAAAGAGGAGAGACGGAGAGGAGGTGGCTGAGGGTAGCCTAAAATGAGCTGAGTGTCATCAGCATAGCACTGGAGGTTGGGGTAGAGTGCGGCAATGCAATGGGCAAGAAGTGCCAAGTATTGGTTATACAGCCAGGGAGAGAGGTTAGACCCCTGGGGAACACCACAGGTAGAAATAGAGATGGAGGAGAGGAAGGACACAAATTGAACCTGGGAGGGTCCATCAGAGAGGAAAGAAGTCAGCCATGCCAGGGTCTGACCGTTGATACCCAGGTTATCATGGAGACAATTGAGCAGGATGGTATGGTTAACCGTATCAAAGGCAGAAGAGAGATCAAGTAAGGTGAGGACACAGGGCGTGTTGGCGTCGAGGTTGGAGAGCAGGTCTTCATGGATGTTCAGGAGAGCAGTTTCCACATTTCTGGCAGCTCTGAAGCCAGGCTGATGATCATGGAGACAGCCAATAGATTAATTGTGAAACTATGCCCTTTTTTGCAATTCAGACAATAGTTCCACCATACAAATGAACTCAAGTAGCCAATATGGCATACTTATGCTTCTAAGGTCAATGCAGATGGTACCAAACATAACTGTAAACGTACAGGCTTCACACACAGCCAAGTGTCTCTTGGAAAGAAAACCTTAACAATAGTATGTATAATATACCACACTGGTGCCACAACCACTTCAGGACACTACACTGCATATGTAAAAGAAGTGGTTGGTTTAACACATCTGTTACTCCAAAACATAGGTTACCAGAAAATCTAACAAATGTCTACTTAATATTCCTTCAACCCAAATGTAGTCACTAAACTGTACCACAATTAACAGTTGGAATACACCAACAGGTATCTAACTATATCCCTAAATACTACACTAAGACTTTTAACAGTCAATGTAGTTAAAATACGCCAACAGGTATCTAACAGCGATATCCACAAACTACCTACCTCCACCTACAAAAATAGCCTTATATCATATTTTTCCACTCCCCACTCTTCCCAGCCGTTCATTCCAACACCAAACAACCCAAAATGTGTTTTTCAGACTTTTCCCCAATGCGATGTCCGTGGTCAGCCGCAGCTGTTCACGGATATTACATGGCAGGCGTTTCAGAAAATGTGACGCAGCTCACGCTTTTCACCATCCAATCAGCGGGCATGTCCGATGTCTGCGGACATCAAGCCAACCTCTGGGCCAATCAGATTTTTTACCTACTTTTTGGCTGTAAAAAAACAAAAATGTACAGATTTACACTAAATTACACAATCACGCTTTCGGAGCCAAGCTGCCGCTCCTGACGCAAATTTGATGAAAATCCGTTCAGCCGTTTGGGCTGTTGCATTGCGTCTATGGGAGAAACAACTGATTTTGGGACCCCCGCTATAACTTTTCTCCCCCTGCACGAAACCTCACCAAATTTGGCAGAATTAATCTGATGGGGGGATTCATTGGGGGGTGAAGTTATAAGCTGCCCAAAAAGTGCTCTTCCTGAGGGGTTAGCAACTTAAACATAACTACAGGGCTGCTACCACAGGCTCTGTAATATTGATTGAATACACTTTAGCTAAAAAACAGTTAGGGTGATCACACTTAATATGAAACATACATAAAAACAAAACCTTTGAAAGTCACTGAAAAAACAGTTAGTTTGAAAACAGTTAAGATGAACAATGCATTACAACAAAACCTTTCACATTCAGTGAAAACACCTTAGTTAAAGAGACTTTAAGGTGAACATTCAACACAACAAAACCCTTGAAATTCGGCAGACAATTCAGGCAAAGCCACATTAATTACTCAGCCCATGTTGCCAGGTGTATGACCACAATAATGACTTCACTGGTGACATCAATAAGGTGTACCTGCTTTTTTGTAGGGTCTGCCTGAAGTAAATCAGGAATACGCTGTGAAAAAAAAAGTTTGGCAGTTAAGGTGAGCTTGAGTAATGTTAAAGCTATCAGTTGGATGATTAAAACTTGAAGTGGCAGTCTAACAGAAACAGTCATTTTAATTGAATGATTCCTTGGTAATTTGTATGTGACATTATGGGAGAAAAGATGTTTTAATCATGTATGCTCTGTGAAAAACCTGAAGGTGTCTCACCCACTAGTCCCCGGGGATCGGTCATCCAAGTAGCCAGGACACGGCCATCGCTTTTGGATCCAGTTCCTGGGCTGGGCCAGTGTGGGAGGATCACCTGGATGGGGGGTCTCCAGGGAGTGGAATTGGGACACTGGATGGTGAGAGGCGGTATCCCCTTCCATGTAACACATTTTCCCCATCCTACCAGGTAGAATACCTAGGAACTCAAAACCCACGCCCTTTCCCGACACAAACACTTTCTCATGGATCGCTCATTTGCAAATTGCGGGCCCGTTATTAGCTCCAAGGTTACTTAATGGGTCCCTCTACGAACGGCTGGTCAGACCAGCCGTTCCTGCTGGGACCCGCTAAGGGACCTCGGAATAGGGCAGTAAGGGTTTACCGGCACTGGCATCCTTACCGGTGCTGGTAAACCCTTACTGCCCAAATCGTAATGACCCCCATTGTCTCTTGAAAATGTTTCTTTCCGTGAGTCTTCTATGTCTTCCTGTCCAAAGAGGCCTTGCATGCCCAAAGGAGCAGGGAGTATGTATGATGTGAAATTTGATATTTTGGATTGGTTGGGTGCTTTTTAATACAATTATGGGATTCAGGGTTTCACAGGGACTCAGTCGATTCATTGGCTTTTGTCTAGGCTCCCCCAGGTGTCAACTGATGCTGTAATGGAGGTGGGGAACTTGAAAAATTAGAGTATGAAAATGTGAAGCTAGCTTTGAAAGATAGATTTGGGAAAACTCCTTCCCAGTACCTTTAGAGGTTTAGGACCCTCAAAAAGACTGATGGTACCCTTTGGGCTACTTGAGTGTGTGAATGTTTGAAAAACTTAGATGGTTGGGTTAATGGTGACAGAGTGAACTCCTTTGAAGGAATGAAAAAACTATTTTTGTTGACGTCTATGTTTGATGCCTGCTCTCCTGAGCTGAGACAGCACTTGGCTGACTTAAAAGAGATAGATCCCAAGAAGCTAGCAACAGTTGCTGACCTGTGGTTTGCCAACAGGGTGACTCATAAGGATTCTGGGGCCAATCACAAAAAGGATGAGGGGAAACAGCACAAGAAAGAAGACAAAGAGCATTCTAAATCCTCCCTTCCAAAAGAGGGCCACAAACATAAGAAGGGTACGCCATATGGGAAACCAGGTCAGTCTAATGAATCCTCTAGTGCCAAACCAGAGGGAGGTCAGCAGAAACCCCCATTCCAGAAAACATTTGGTAAATGTTATCCTTGTGGGTTGACTGACCATGTGAAAAGGGATCCATGTGAACCTTCAGGGGTCCACACTGCCTCCTTATCCTTCAGCCCTGAGGGAGAAATACATAAGGCAAGTGGAAACTTGAATCTATTGGCTGAAGACCCCATTGGAGTCTCAGCCAGTGTTTCTGTAGTGTCGCTGTGTCTGTGAGAACAGCAGCATTTAGATGTGTACAACTCTATTCCAGATAACACAAAAGAATGCCTCAAGGACAGTGTACTTGTGAATGGTCAGGAAATCCCTTCCTTTAGAGACACCAGCATCAGAGTGGTATATGAAACCTTTTTCAAACCTGAGGATGTTGCTAAGGCACCCAAAGGCCCCGCTAATCTTGCTGCAGGCCATTTCGAGATGGTTCCAATAATACCAGTTCTCATCCGATGCAACAATATGACTGTAAGAATACCTGTCAGTGTTCAGAGTGAGGTGCCTGGGAGAGAACTGTCGGGGAATGACTGAAGCAGAAATAGACTAGGAAGGCCAGAAAGCTCACTTTTGATGACGCCCAATGGGTTGTTACAGTGGAACCTATAACACCCAGTCCACAGGAATGAAGTAAGAGACAAAGGGGAAACCCATGGTCTCAGGAAGCAAGAAAAGTAGCACTCCTATGCACAAAACCAGGACATCCCCGAGAGTACAGTCCAAGGTCAAACCTGTGACTCCTCCAACAGCTGAAGCTGAGGGGGTCAGAACCAACCAGAGAATGGTGAAACAGCTTCTGATGACAAAGAGCTAGCAGAAGACCTTCCCCCTTTGGAGATCTGTATCCTAAAGATCATACTGAGCTGCTGACTTTGCTTGCAGAAGGTGCCTCCTTGAGGGGAGACTTCAGCAGAGGTCAAAGAGAGTGTTTTACTATTGAAGGACTTCACCAACAGGCAGCTTCCCAGCTGGGAGGGCAAGAGCCCGGGAAGCACAGGTTGTACTGGGAAGATGGCCTCCTCTACAGTGAACCTATTGAGCCTCCCACAGGAGACTACAGAAGACTTGTGGTTTCCCAGGAGGTGAGACCCGAGTTTCTACAGTTAGCTCCTGAGAGTCAATTAGCTGGTCACTTAAGTTTTAAGAAGACAAAGGAAAGGATTTCTCTTTATTTCTACTGGCCCAAGATGGGGTTCAATGTAGATCAATTCTGTAGAAGCGGTCACACTTTCCAGACTTCTGGCAAGAGTGGAGCCAAGAATGTGGCACCTTTGGTGCCTCTCCCAGTGGTGGAAGCCCCTTATGAGAGGGTAGGAATTGACATTGTTGGTCCCTTAGACCCTCCTACCTCTTCAGGCAACCAATTTATATTGGTTGTGGTAGATCAATGCTACCAGGTATCCTGAAGCTCTACCTATAAGGACTGTTACTGCTCAGGCAGAGGCTAAGGCCCTACTTGTTATTTTTACCAGGGTAGGTTTTCCTAAGGAGCTTATCTCAGATAGGTGCACCAATTTTATGTCCCACTCCATGCAAGCCATTTGGAAAAACTGTGGTGTGACCTACACGTTCTCAACAGCCTACCATCCCCAGACCATAGAAGAACCCCTTAGAAGAAAGTTGGACCTTCTACTGCCATGCCTTCTCTTTGCTTATAGAGAAATCCCCCAAGAAGGGGTTAGCTTCAGCCCCTTTGAGCTCCTCTATGGTCATCTGGCTAGTGGTCCATTAGCCCTAATCAAGGAGGGGTTGGAGAGTGCTCCTTCCTACAAGCCAGTGAAAGTCACTGACTATGTGTTAGGTCTCCAAAGGAGAATGACACAGATGATGACAGAAGTTTCTGATAACTTGAAAGCAGGTCAGGCTCTGGTTAAACATTGGCATGGCCAGAAGACCATCATGGTTGAGTTTACTCAAGATCAGCTAGTTCTAGTCATGGTACCTACAAGGCAGAGGGCCTTACAGGAAAAATGGATTGGACCCTTCAAGGTTGTGGGCAAACTTGGAGAGGTCAATTATTTGGTGGACTTAGGCAATCCCAACGAGGCCCCAGGGTCTTTCACACCAACGCCTAAAGGCCTACATCTCCAGACCAGAACTGGGAGATTTGCTTCTAGTCTCTGCTCAGGAGGATGAGGACAGTGAGCCTATACCTGCCCTCTTCAGGTTACAACCTTCTGATCTGACACTGGAACAACAAGAGGAGTGCAAAATTCGGTTAAATCAGTTTTCCCCTCTGTTTTCACTACCCCCATGCTTCTCCCCTTAGGGCCAGCATAAGATTCTCACTGGTGACTGTCTCCCTGTCGAAAGCATGTGTTACAGAATGTCAGACCATGTAAGAAGCCACATAAAGGAAGAGGTTAAGAAGATGTTTGATCTTGGAGTAATAAAGCCATCTAAAAATCCATGGGCTAGTCCTGTTGTATTAGTGCCAAATGACAGGATCCAACTAGTTGAAATTCTGTGTGTACTATCGAGCTCTTAATGCAGTCACCATGACTGATGCCCATCCTTTACCTAGGACAGATGAACTGGTGGACAAACTTGGTTCAGCCAAGTACCTCAGGCTATTGGCAAATACCTCTGACAGACCATGCCAAGGGGAAAATGCATTTCCAACCCCTAGAGGCCTCTACCAGTTTAAGATAATGCCTTCTGGACCAAAGAATGCACCTGCTACATTCCAAAGGATGTTGAATCATGTTCTGAATGGGATGGAGGACTTCTGCATGGCATACTTGGATGACATTGCAGTGTTCAGCCCTACTTGGAAAGAACATATTGACCACTTAGGATATGTATTGGAGGCTATTGAGCCGGCCAATCTGACCATAATGGCAAGTCACCCCATTCCTCCTTCTGCCCTCACTGGACCTGCTTTTCCCCTTCTTCTGGGAAACTGGACTCATACACGAGGCTGCGCTGCATAGAGGGAACTACTGGTGATATATGGAACCTGGCATGCACGCTTCTGAGTCTGACGCACCCACGACAATTGAAGTTTGTTTTTTCTTCACCGTGCGCTTTCCGTGAGGACACCGGCTAATACCACCGTGCCTGGTGAGTGCACGACCTGGATCACAGTGACTTTGTTATTTTTTGTGCTCAGCCATACTGCAACATTATGTTAGTTAACACCTTCCAAGATGGTGGTTTGTTTCAACTCTCCCTGTGTCTCTACCTGTGACAGCTGATGCTGTAGTGTGATTGGTCCCTGGCTCACACTAAAGGTCAAATCCTGATACCGGCAGGTAGACGCCGGCCTTCCTCCCCAAGGCCCTCCTTCTAAGCTCCCCTTTGTTTCCCTGTGTGTCCATTCCTCTCCCAACCCTCACTGGACCTGCTTCTCCCCTTGTTCTGGGAACCTGGACTCATACACAAGGCTGCACTCCACAGGTTGAGCTACTGCTGATAAATGGAACCTGGCATGTATACTTCTGAGCCTGATGCACCCACGACAATCGAAGTTCAATTTTTCTTCACTGTGCGCATTCCATAAGGACACCGGCTAATACCACCCTGCCTGGTGAGTGCTCGACCTGGATCACTGTGACTTTGTTGTTTGTTGTGCTCAGCCATACTGCGGCATTATGTTAGTTACCACCTTTCAAGATGGCGGTTTGTTTCAACTCTCCCTGTGTCGCTACCTACCACAGCGCCTGCTGTAGCGTGATTGGTCCCTGGCTCATACTAAAGGTCTACTCCTGATGCCAGCAGGTGGATGCCCGGCCCTCCTCCCCAAAGCCCACCTTCTAAGGCCCTGTTTGTTTCCCTGTGTGTCCGTTCCTCTTTCTTCCCTCACTGGACCTGCTTCTCCCCTTGTTCTGGGAACCTGGACTCATACATGAGGCTGCACTCCACAGGGGGAACTACTGCTGATAAATGGAACCAGGCATGCATGCTTTTGAGCCTGATGCATCCACAACAGTCGAAGTTCGATTTTTCTTCACTGTGCGCATTTCATGAGGACACCGGTTAATACCACCCTGCCTGGTGAGTGCACGACTTGGATCACTGTGACATTGTTGTTGTGCTCAGCCATACTGCAGCATTATGTTAGTTACCACCTTTCAAGATGGCGGTTTGTTTCAACTCTCCCTGTGTCTCTACCTGCCACAGCTACTACTGTAGCGTGATTTGTCCCTGGCTCACACTAAAGGTCAAATCCTGATGCCGGCAGGTGGACGCCGGCCCTCCACCCAAGGCCCACATTCTAAGCTCCTGTTTGTTTCCCTGTGTTTCCATTCCTCTCCCAGGCCTCACTGGACCTGCTACTCCCCTTCTTCTTGGAACCTAGACACATACACAAGGCTGTGATCCATACAGGGAACTACTGCTGATATATGGAACCTGGCATCTACGATTCTGAGCCTGATGCACCCACGACAATCAAAGTTTGTTTTTTCTTCACTGTGCACATTCCGTGAGTGCACCGGTAATACCACCCTGATGGTGAGTGCACAAACTGGATAACCATGACTTTGTTGTTTGTTGTGCTCAGCCATACTGCAGCATTATGTTAGTTACCAACTTCCAAGATGTCGGTTTCTTTCAACGCTCCCTGTGTCTCTACCTGTCACAGCTCCTGCTGTAGCATGATTGGTCCCTGGCTCACACTAAAGGTATAATCCTGATGCCCGCAGGTGGACGCCAGCCCTCCTCCCCAAGGCCCACCTTCTAAGGCCCTGTTTTTTTCCCTGTTTGTTGCCCAGATCACGGGGTTAGCACCCACCGTTGGTTGCATGTGTGCCTGCTGAACCCCCATCAGCCCTTGGTCACCTGTGTGCCTGCTGAACCCCCCACACACCATTGGTCACCTGTGTGCCTGCTGAATCCCCCCAGATCCCGCATTGGTTGCGTGTGTACCTGCTGAACCCCCCAAGCCCATTGGTCGCATGTGTGCCTGTTTAACCCCCCCACCACCCCGTTGGTCATCTGTGTGCATGTTTAACCCCCCACCACCCTCGATGGTTGCCTGTGTGTCTGTTTAACCTCCCCACCCCCTGTTGGTCATCTGTATGCCTGCTTAGCTCCCAACCCCCGTGGTCGCCTGTGTGCCTGTTTAACCCCCTCACCCCCTCTTCGTTTACCTGTGTGCCTGCTTAACCCCCCACCCCCCGTTTGTTGCCTGTGTGCCTGTTTAACCCTCCTCACCCCTGTTGGTCATCTGTGTGCCTGCATAACCCCTAACCCCTGTTGGTCGCATGTGTGCCTGTTTAACCCCCAACCACCCGTTGGTCGCCTGTTTGCCTGTTTAACCCCCGCAAACCCCTGTGGGTCACCTGTCTGCCTGTTTAACCCTCGCCACCCCATTGCTCATCTGTGCATCTGCTTAACCCCCCACCCCCGTTGGTCATCTGTGTGCCTTTTTAACGCCCCACACACCCATTGTTTTCATGTGTGATTCAATATGTCCCTTGTTTTCTCTTTGTAAATGCGTGTATCTGTCACCTTTAACTAAGAGTCGGGTTCCACTTTCCTACCTGCTGATCTGAACAAATGTATTAGTATGCACCTGCCACCCAGCAACATGGGGCTGGCACCATGCTATTCCATGTAGATCTTAACCATGCATTAATGTGTAATGCATCTCCCTGAATTTGAGGCTGGCACCATGTACTTACTTATTGATTCTGACTTTGCAACTGTGTGTAGCTGCCGCCAGGTAACATGTGGCAGGCACCATGTACTTGCCTTTTGACCATGACCTTGCAACTGTGTGTAGCTGCTGCCATGCAATATGTGGCTGGGACAATCTATTTGCCTACTGATTTTTGACTATGCCACCAATCTTATATATATATATATATATCGCAACTCAAGCACTTAATGTAACTGTACCATAACCATATTCTTAAGTCACATCACGTTCATACCCCAGGGTATGGTGTGCTTTACAAATGTAAAAATAAAATTAAAATAAAAAATAAAAAGTAAATGCCAAATTGTACAGAGAAAAGTGGTCTACCTTGGACATGAGGTAGGAGGAGGTGAAATAAGGCCATTTCCTAGCAAGGTACAAGCTGTACAAGACTGGGCCACCCCTACTACTCAAACCCAAGTCAGAGCCTTTCTAGGTCTCACATGTTACTATAGGAACTTCACTGAGAACTATGGGACCATAGATTCTCCCTTGAATGTGATCTCCTCACACAAATTTCCCAAGAAGGTCAGGTGGAATGAGAAGTACACTAAGGCATTTGAAGGATTTAAGAAAGCCCTTTGTCAAGCTCCAGTCTTGAGAGCTCTGACTACAAGCAATCCTTTTTTGTACAAACAGATGCTTCCAGTGCAGGTATAGGTGCAGTTCTGAGTCAGCCGGATGAGAAAGGCAGGGAACACCCAATCTGTTTCATCAGTTGAAAACTGAAGGACCCTGAGACAAGGTGGGCAACCATAGAACTTGAACGATTTGCCATTGTGTGGTCTTTGAAGAAGTTTAGACCATATTTGTATGGATCTACTTTTGTAATTCAAACAGACCACCAACCCTTGATATGGTTAATGCAGATGAAGGGGGAAAATCCTAAATTGTTAAGATGGTCAATCAGCCTACAGGGATTTGAGTTTACCATAGAACATAGTCTGGGTGTAATCACCAAAATGCTGATGGTCTCTCCAGAAAGTATGACCGACTGGAGTAAGGAGATTAATCCAGGGTGGATTCAATCCTCCTGTCCCTTAGTGTGGGGCGGTGAGTGTTAGGGAGAATTCTCAGAAATGTGCTAATTCCTCTCTGAGGCCCCTAGCAACTTTGCTGGATGTTAGGACTTTTAATTTTTAACCTGGAGAGAGTGAGGCCCTTTTTCCCACTCTCTCATGTGTGTTTCTTTGTTAAGTATGGAGTCTGAAAAACTCCATAGGCATCATTTTTACATTGTGTCACACAGCACCTTCAGTGCAGTGGCACAGGGAAGTCTTTAAGATTTCCCAAAGGTTTAAATACATTCTTTTGGATAAACTACTGTTTCCAAGAGCAGTGAAGTGAAATTGACATTACTTACATTTTTAACGTTCTAGACCCAGCACACACTATCTTACAATAGGGTGCTGGAGGGGTTATTTAGTATCCACTTTGTCTAGTTTCTCATTTAACATTTTTGTGTTACCCCTTTCCTCGATGAATGGCTGGTTGCAGTGGTATATTTTTAACTGCTGTGGTGTGCTTTTACCGTGGGCTGCGTTCGCAGTTGCAGTAAAGCACCCAACTGTGCCTTTTTTCTCAAAATGGCCCGGTCTTCTTTTTTCGTCATTGTTTTGTGGAAAAGTCCTTCTTGAGATTTACTCTGCGTGCCAAGCCAGGTTTGGTCCCTTTGTTCATGTTGCCTCTGGCTCCAGGGTGTCTGGCGGGTGCAGGAAGAGAGGGAGGTTCCCAAATCTCCATGTGCTTAGTCTCCTAGGAGACAGAAATGCACTCTTAGGTGATTGGCCGGCTAGCTGTCCAGCATGCATAAAAGGCAAGGATCTTTGGCTTGGAATGCAGAGTCGGCGCCTGGACAAAGGAATCCGAAGAAGAACTTGGAAGAGATGCCTACTGCAACTCCTGGACCACTGGTTTGCCCGGTTACGCCCTGCAGCTGTGCTGAAGCTCTGAATTTGATTCGACTAGAGAAGCCCTGTAAGGACAACTTCTCACCTTGAGTTGGTGGAACCAATCAACTCCAAAGTAAGCCACCTGGACATCCTCTCGAAACTGGTTGAATTTCCACTGCAGTCGCTGCTTGAACCTAAAAGCTAAGGAGAGGAACACCAGATTGTGCGCATTGCTTTTAAGTTGGCCAAGAGGTCCAAGAAGATCCTCCGGACTACAAGGAAGCAGGACTGACCGAGCCCGAGCCACTGTCACGACCCTCGCCCAAAACCCCCTCTGGCAAACCCATTGGCCAGGTGGAGTCAACTCGGGCCTCTAGAGCCTGGCATCCTCTTAAAAAGCCTTCATGGGGCCAGTCCTGGCGCCTATGGCGCCAGGCTCATACACCATGAAAAACAATGTGCTTGCAAACTACTTTATTGTATTGCCAGCCAACATGGAGGCATCCACATAGCTTGGTTCCTAAGTACCAAGCTATGAGGTCTAGTGTTTTGGGTGTGGTAGCCTAGGGACTACTTTACCTGGACTATTTTGTTGGGGATATTTAAACCACACCCAAGCAAGACAACACGCTTCTCGTTACTTTGCAGCTTGCAACGTGACGCTCACCCTGTCCAGCTATTCCCTCGAACCCCGGAGAAGCAGAACCTGCAAGGAGACAAAAGGAACATCATTAGCAGCAGCATCTTACCTGCAGTCTTCATCTTTAAACACTCGCAGCTACTGAGAACAGCTGCCTCGAATCTGCACGCCTCCCGTACAGAACAACCTGAAAGAGGAAGATCGAGGCAAAATTAAAGAAAGCAGTAGAGACATTTACAAATTACGAACTGCTCAAAACGCTTACCTGGCTGGTCGCCTCTCGGCTGGCACCATTGCAGACATTCCATTCCCGCTGAAGAACACGTTGACCTACAAGGAAGGAAAACACAGGTTAGCAAAGGCAAGACATTGCAGCGCTGTGCATAGCGCTTACTTACCGCATCATAGCGCTCTTAATGCGCCATCATTTACCAGTGGGGCTCAACCAAGCCAGTTCGCCGCGCTGAAGCTCTGCGTACCTAAGGGAGAAAAAAGATACATTTTAAACAAAGAAAGGCATGCATGATAGTAACAAAACTAAAGAACAGCAATAAGACCTACCTGAACAATATCAAACGGGCCGGCGTCAGTGAAGTAACTGGACCGCACTCGCCCATGAAAGACAACGTGCCCGTGCAAAGAAGGCAGGACGGAGAGCACGCCTAATTCTACCACAAGGTGAGGAGAGGGATCCAGAGGGACTGAAATCATACAGGGGTGGAGGGAGGATACTTACCCTAGTCGGTCAGTCTTGAACACAGTCCTTCTGTATTTTCAGGCAGGACCTTCCCCGCAGACCACATCAGGGCATCAGCGAGTAACCCGGCTGGGTGGCGTCCCGTTGGATACCAGGTGAGCGTAACAGAACGCAAAGCCTACCATAAGAAATCCACCTGGGCGCCATGGAGACATCAGAAATGGACCAATTGGCGCAATTACTAGGAGAGCTTCGTGCTGAGGTTCATTCTGCCCGACAAGAGACTAATGCCCTCCGGAGAGACCTAATAGTGATCAAAGAACGCCATAAAGAGATTAGCAGGCAATACTTGCAATCACAGGCAGGACAGACACCTCTACCTGGAAGCAATCCAAAAATGCAAAACCCCGCCATACCACCCACTCCTGTACAGACACGTTACCTGGAACAGTGCCCCTGGCACCACCAGAAAGGTTCTCAGGCGACCCACGGAAGAATGCGGCATTCATCAATCAGTGCCGCCTTCATTTTCTTTGTAGGCCTGGAACATTTTCAAACGACCAAGCTTGGGTAGCTTTTGTCTTATCATACCTGAATGGTAGTGCAGCAGATTGGTCGGTGCCGTAGGTAATTCATGACAATCCTCTGTTACATGACTTTGGGGGGTTCCAGAGGGAAATGGAAAAACATTTTGCTCGCCATACCCAGGAACAAGCAGTAGACAATGAACTCTTGTCCCTCCGACAGGGGAATCAGGACTTGTTAACGTACATTGCTACCTTCAACAGACTGGTTGCCGAAGCTAGGTGGCCAGAAAACAAAAGAACCATGTTATTCCATCGAGGCTTACGAGGCGAATTAAAGGACGTCTTAGCCCAGGTGGTTGATCCACCCAGAGACTGTGCAGAATTCATAAATCTGGTCATGCAGCTAGACCACCGGTTGCAGGACCGAAAGGCAGACCGGTCTAAGACAGACCCTCGGACCGTGTATGTTGAACCAAGGGAAAATACACCCTGTGTACCTGAAAATGCTGTAGAACCCATGCAGATTAGAGGGATACGGCCTCCATTAACAATACAAGAGCAGGACAAAAGAAGACAACAATAGCTTTGTTTGTATTGTGGGAAACCAGGACATTTCCTGAAGGACTGTCCAGTAAAACCCCCAAGAAGAACAGTCAGGGCCATAGAGAAGGATGAAGCTAAGGAATCGGAAAACTGCCAAGCTCGACAAACGTAGAGGTCATTTTGTCGAGTGAGAAGAATGAGTTGCTGACCTCGCACTTTGCAATACCAGTGATCTTAATTAACCACCAACAGTCGTCAAGAATGCATGCCGTAGAAGCATACATCGATAGCGGAGCAGTTGGAAATTATATTGAGCAAGAACTGGCAGCAGATATGGGGCTTCCTTTGTGTTCTAAGCCAACTATGGACAAGGTAACCAACGTGGATGGGACAGAAATCGCTTCTGGACGACTAACCCAGTGCACAGCCAGGGTAACCTTGCTGTGCCAGAACAGATATCGGGAGTCTATTTCATTCGATCTCATCAAGGCACCTCAGTTCAGGCTAATACTAGGGATGCCAGGGTTCGTTGCTCACAACCCTTTGATAGACTGGTGGGCACGAAAATGAACCTTCCCTGGTGACTGCTCCCCTGCCTGCTATTACCAAGAGGAGAAACCCGACGTCTGTATCCCCATGACTCCCGGAGCGACAGTATCAACCCTGGGAGCAACTAATACCTTGCCAATTGAATACCATTATTTCCAGGATGTTTTTCGAAAGGACCAAGCCAATACATTGCTGCCACACAGGCCCTATGACTGTCAGATCGACCTTGTTCCTTGTGCACAAATCCCTTGTGGCAGTATCTACGTTCTCACAGAACCAGAAAACCTTAATTTGAAATCCTATTTAGACCAGTACCTTGCAAACGGATGTATCCGTCCTTCGCCAGTCCTTTGTTCTTCGCACCGAAAAAGGAAGGAGACTTGAGAACCTGTATTGACTATTGTGCATTGAACCAGATCACCGTGAAGAACCGCTACCCCTTGCCACTTATGCCTGAGATGCTAGGCCAAGTTAAAGATGCCCAGATTTATACCAAATTGGACCTTCGAGGAGTGTACCACCTGGTCTGAGTCAGAAAAGGAGATGAATGGAAAACCGCTTTCCGTACTAAGTACGGCTTGTTTGAATATCAAGTCATGCCCTTCGGGTTATGCAACGCTCCTGTGTCATTCCAATATTTCATGAATGACGTCTTAAGGGAGTTAATTGATGTGTGTGCCTTAGTGTACATAGACGACATTTTAGTATACTCAGCCTCGGAACAAGATCATGTCAGGCACGTTTGTTCAGTCCTCACCAAGCTCTGTCAACATCGCTTGTTTGCAAAGCTTGCAAAATGCTTTTTTCACGTCACTGAAGTAGAATTTCTTGGTTTGATCCTTACTCCAGGAGGCATCAGAATGGACGTGCACAAGGTAGATGCCATTCTGAAATGGCCTTCACCGACGTCTCTGAAAGGGGTACAAAGCATGCTGGGCTTTGCGAACTTCTACCGCTGGTTCATCCCAGACTTCTCTCAGGTTGTGCACCCAATCACAGTACTATTACGAAAAAACAATAAAAAGTTTGCTTGGACCGAAGAAGCAGAAGAAGCCTTTCAGGAACTTAAAAGAAGGTTTACCTCTGCTCCAATCCTGCGACATCCTCGTCCAGACCTCCCTTATGTCGTTGAAACTGATGCGTCCAGTCTCGCAATGGGGGCTGTCCTTTCACAGAGAGATCCGGAAACCGGCCAGCCACATCCTGTGGCCTTCTGGTCGAAAAAGTTCTCACCTCCAGAGATTAATTATGCCATCACGGACAAGGAACTACTAGCTATCAAATCCGCCTTTAAAGCCTGGAGGCACTGCCTTCTGGGGGCCAGAGTCACCATTACAGTCATCACAGACCACCGAAACCTGAAATATCTCAAAACAGCCAAGGCCCAGTCCTCGCTCCAATTACGGTGGGCCCTTTTCTTCGCCGAATATGATTATGTAATCACATTTCGACCAGGAGTCAGAAACGGAAAGGCGGATGCCTTATCTCACATGGGCATAGATGAAATAGTATATACAACTCCAGACCCAGTACCTATTATACCTGAAGACAAACTCTTGTGTATCACGACAGCCTTAACACAAGCAGAATTACGAAAAGAAATCCAACGGACAATGAATCCTGATGCCTACCTCGCATGGCAAACTCAAGGAGAACAATACACCGTCAAGGACAATCTACCCTTTTTTAGGGATCGCCTATATGTACCCAAGAAGGCATTAAAACAGCATATTATTTCAAACTATCACGATTCACTGATCGAAGGGCATCCTGGGATTGCCAAAACCCTAGCTAAGGTGAAAGAGAACTTTTGGTGGCCTACCTGGCGTAAGGACATCATTCAGTATATTCAGTCCTGCGGTGTCTGCGCACAAAATAAATCACAGAAACAAAAACCATCTGGTCTCCTACAACCATTAGACATTCCTCCAGTTCCATGGCACACTCTTTCCCTCGACTTCATCACTGATCTACCTCCAAGCCAAGGGTTCAACACCATCCTTGTAGTTGTGGACTTATTCTTGAAGATGGCCCATTTTATTCCTCTCAAAGGCCTCCCCGACGCAGCCACTTTAGCAAAAGTGTTCCTGGAGGGCGTGGTTAAGCTACATGGCTTCCCTTTGGTTCTGGTCTCTGATCGAGGCAACCAGTTTGTTTCAAACTTCTGGAAAAAATGTTGTGCAATGGCGCAGATCGACATTTGCCTATCTACCAGTCACCATCCCCAAACGGACGGCCAAACCAAGAGAACCAATCAGACACTCGAGCAATATTTTCGGTGCATGCTTCACCACGAACAAAGGAATTGGAAAGACCTACTATGGATAGCAGAATATGCATATAACAATTATTTGCATTGAAGCACGGGACAAACGCCCTTCTATACCCTTTATGGCAGACATCCATGTACCTCTGAACTAGACCTTCCAGCCAGCTTGGCAATGCCAGCGGTAAAGACTCTACACACCACCATTACTCAGGCTTTCAAAAGGGCAAAGGAACACCTTATTCATGCCAAAGAAAAACAAAAGAGATTCGCCGACCAACACCGGAAAAAGGCCCCTGATTATCAAGTAGAAGACAAAGTTTGGTTAGCCGCTAAATTCGTACCCATCAAGGGAACCTGGACTGTTCATCCCAGATTCTTAGGACCCTATACCATTAAGGCAATTATCAACCCAGCAGCCGTGAAACTGGATTTACCACCTTATCTACACATCCACCCGGTATTCCATGTGTCCCTCCTGAAACCAATGCAACCCGGCACACGGATTGGGACACCACCTAAGACTATACTTGTTGATGGAGAACCAGAATTCGGAGTCAAAGATATCTTGGACTCTCGATACTCTAGGACCAAGCTATATTATCTCATCGATTGGAAAGGATTTGGACCACAAGATAGATCCTGGGAGCACAGTGAGAATATCCACGCACCACGTCTAATCAGGAAATTCCATTGGAACTTCCCAACCAAACCTGGGCTAGACAGAACAAGCACCATGGGAGGGGCCTTAGGGGCGAGTGCTGTCACGACCCTCGCCCAAAACCCCCTCTGGCAAACCCATTGGCCAGGTGGAGTCAGGACTCGAGCCTCTAGAGCCTGACATCCTCTTCAAAAGCCCTCATGAGGCCAGTCCTGGCGCCTATGGCGCCAGGCTCATACACCATGAAAAACAATGTGCTTGGGAACTACTTTATTGTATTGTCAGCCAACATGGGGGCATCCACCTAGCTTGGTTCTTAAGAACCAACATATGCGGTCTAGTGTTTTGGGTGTGGTAGCCTAGGGACTAGTTCACCTGGACTATTTTGTTGGGGCTATTTAAACCACACCCGAGCAAGACAACATGCTTTGCGTTACTTTGCAGCTTGCAACGTGACGCTCACCGTGTCCAGCTATTCCCTCCAACCTCGGAGAAGCAGAACCTGCAAGGAGACAAAAGGAACATCATTAGCAGCAGCATCTTACCTGCAGTCTTCATCTTTAAACACTCGCAGCTACTGAGAACAGCTTCCTCGAATCTGCACGCTTCCCGGACAGAACGACCTGAAAGACGAAGATAGAGGCAACATTAAAGAAATCAGTAGAGGCATTTACAAATTCCGAACTGCTCAAAATGCTTACCTGGCTGGTCGCCTCTCGGCTGGCACCACTCCGGACATTGCACTCACGCTGAAGAACACCTCGACCTACAAGGAAGGAAAACACAGGTTAGCAAAGGCAAGACTTTGCAGCGCTGCACATAGCACTTACTTACCGCATCATAGCGCTCTTAATGCTCCATCATTTAGCAGCGGGGCTCAACCAAGCCAGTTTGCTGCGCTGAAGCTCTGCATACCTAAGGGAGAAAAAAGAGACATTTTAAACAAAGAAAGGCATGCAGGATAGCAACAAAACTAAAGAACAGCAATAAGACCTACCTGAACCATATCAAACGGGCCGGCGTCAGTGAAGTAACTGGACCGCACTCGCCCATGAAAGATAACGCGCCCCTGCAAAGAAGGCAGGACGGAGAGCACGCCTAATTCTACCACAAGGTGAGGAGAGGGCGCCAGAGGGACTGAAATCCTATGGGGGTGGAAGGAGGATACTTACCCCAGTCGGTCAGTCTTCAACACAGTCCTCCTATATTTTCAGGCAGAACTTTCCCCGCAGACCACATCAGGGCAAATCTGAGAAGCATACCAGTGAGTAACCCGGCTGGGTGGCGTCCCTGTGGATACCAGGTGGGCGTAACAGCCACCTCAACAGCGTGCTGGACCCCAGATGCAAGGAAAGTGCATCTCAACAGCCAAGAGTCTGCAGTGGTGCTATTTGCTGAGTCACGAGGAGCTGATACCACAAAATATGCCACTGAATAGAAGTTGGTCCTTTTCTGTCACCTACTGTCCCATTGTAGTGCAGGAATCCTCATGATGTCCTCCCTCTTGTCCCCACAACTCAGGCCCAGGAACAGAGGATCTTCAGAGCTACACAGGAACAGAAGCCAGCTAGAACCGTTTTGCTTCTAACCAAAGGTACTGTAAAGTCTAAGAGAACTTACCTCTTGTTGTGTAACCTCACTTGTTCTCAGTGGAGACTTGTCTTGGTTGCTTCTGTAGAGTTACTAACAGCTTCTTTACCTCAAAAGCCTAATCAACTTGTGACCCCACTTTGATTTCTTCTTTTCTACAAAGACTTCTAAAACATTGCACAAAACTTTTTTACCTACCTGCAAGAATTGCTTCAGCTCACTTGACTTTTGTCTAATAGACTTTGTCCTTGCCTAGCTCCCTGAATAACTCTCTTCCCTCTGACTCTGTGTTTAGTCCTCCTTCCAGGAAGGGTTTAACTTACTTTGCATTGGGTGTTACCAAAAGTACTTACCAGCTTCACAATATTTGTGAGATCTCTTGTTTCATTCTAATATCCTTTTTCTTTGACATGCTTCTAAGTATTGCCCTAAATGCAACAGTGATATATTAATGTCCACAGAGTCTTAGCTACTGAAGTCACCTGAGGGTGTAGGAGGTGTCTGTGTGCCATCCCAAATGGGTATTTGCTGATTTAGGGAAAGTCAGAGTGTGTATTACAGATTTTATTTGTGTTTTATTTTTATATTTCCCCTTCTGAAGAAGTCTTACTCAAACTGACTGTTAAATAAATTAATAATTGTTTAATCAAGAAACCTTGTGTGTAAGAGTTTATTTGAATACTTGTCACTATGAATCTCTGTGTAACTCCTCTACAGCTCACATTAACCCCTCTTGACATAAGCCTGCCTGCTCAACATGCTACCAACCTGTGTAGTACAGACCTTTACCAAAGGTTGGGTTCCTATTGCCAGGTGGTCAGGGTTGTTGTAGTGCACCCAAGGGGTACTACATACCATTTTGCCTAATAGCGCCCTTGACCTCTTCAGACCATCACTTTCGTGAACCTTGGAAAGTAAGAAATAGAAGAGCAGGAACTGAAGCTGAACAAACCTGCATTGTGTGTTGCGGGTACCCGAGGCTCTCCTGCATCAATAACCAAGGTGGGAAGGAGTGTTTTCTGCTGTGGAACTGTCCTTGACTCCTAAAACAAAGCAGCGCTGGGAAAGCCGGTGAGTTGGATAGACTGATACCAAACCAGCAAGATTGCAAGCAACAACATTGTATGAAGAAATCAAAGAGAACAGTGTGTGAAACGTATTTGATGAGTGATACAAATATAATCGAAAACCAGAGGAGTGATTGAACTTTGGGGGACCACGCAAGATAACATAGGCAGAGTGGTCCGGTACCACATGGGTTCTCATTTGAAGGTCTCTGCTAGGTATCCAATTGATTGACAACTGTGGAAAAGAGAATTTTAAGATCAAATTGGTCCTACAACGGGTCAAGCTAAATCCTGTGCATATTCGGAAGTCTTTGATAGTTTAATGCAAACTACAATTGGTCCGGGCCGGTTGAGGGAGACTACTTGTATAGCAGGAAGGATCTGAGCCTCGCTGAGGGGGATCCGGGGTGAACCGTGAGTCACCGGAGAAAGAATATTCTCTGAACATTGTGAAAAGGTGGATATGACCCCAGAAGAGGGGGAGCCACACAAACGGCTGTGATATAAAAGGGATCTGAACCCGGCTTACGGGTATCCAGGATAAGTCACCCAAATCAAATACTTATAAGAGGAAAATAACTTTGTGTTTTTGATTTTTGAACATCATGCCCTCTTCATCAACATACTTTTGAGAAGTAGAGAGACTTGCTCCACAGAAGGCCCTGATGCTGGTAATGGAACTGTATCCTCATGCCGGAGAAGCCAGAGTGTGTGCTTTACTCGAGTGAACCACCTTGTCCTGTGCTGAAAAAGTGGGGAAGGAATGCAAATGGCCAACACATCCTGATGTATCATTTTGCGAACATTCCTATCTTTTTCATGAACAATACCCCACACTATGTATATTTAGCGGTAAGGATTGGCAATCATTTTTTTTTGTATAGGCCCTTTTATTTTGATGTGACTCAAATAGGATTGCATTATTGTTATTTGATGGTCATAGCTTGCCCCCATCTGTAGATTGAGGATTAGATAGGCGTTTATCACACCTGTGTTAAAGTTCAATAAACACACTTGAATTGTGGTCACTTGTGTCTGTCTTACTGTTGATACCATGCCTTTCTTACAGCTCTCAATTGTGTGCTGGGGCTTCTAACCATGCCTATTTGATTACCATGTGATGCTATGTCAAATTGTGCATTGTCCATTTTTAAAGGTTGTCTGATTCTATTCTAGTCGCCAATGAGATGTGGCTTTTCATCTAGAAATCCCCTGAAGAGGTTGACTAATGTGGATTTAGATAAAGGAAAAAACATGTTGGGTTATTCTATGAGCTATAAGGAATGGCTCATTATCTAAGGAGTAACCCATAAGCAATTTGATTGCATATGTTCAATGGCTAGACAGGCTAGACAAATAATTTGCACATAAAAAAGTATTTCTTCTGCTGATAGTTAGTGCTGTCTCAACTAGTATTATTTCAAGACCAGTATTTCTATGTGTTGTACAGATTTACATTTATAGCATGGGTCCCATTACACATTTCAAGTAAAAAATTATATTTTGCCCACATGATTGGGAGATGTTTATGATGCACTTTTCACTTTAGAGGTATTAAGTGTAGTGAAGCAATCATTTTAATTGTTGAAAGTTTTGTAGTCAAACACATTAGTTTTTCTCTTTTTTAATAATACATAATTTTTGATTAAATAAAATAGATTTTAAAGTGTGCCATTGTACCCATATATGTTGGCACCTACAATTGCCAAAATGTAGGATATATCGGGGCTGATTCATGGAATTTGTGCGCCAAAAAATGGGGATTTGTGCGCCATTCTGCCTACAAATCCCTATTTGTTAAGCAGGGATTTGCGGGCAGAATGGCGCACGAATCCCTGTTTTTCGGCGCACAAATTCCACGAATCAGCCCCATCATCTAATGTGTACATATTTTACAAAGTGCCTTTTGTTTTGCTGGAACTTCTTTAAATTTAGTGCATGTTCTACAACGTGAAGTACATACAAAAATGAGTACAACAAAAAATAGTATAGTATGAAAAGATTAATTTAATTTGTCATGTCATCTGTTGGAGTTGAATAAAAAGTAATTATTCATTTAGAAAAGAAATAACTGAACGTAATATGAATACAATTTCATGTCTAAAAGTAAATCTTCAATTTCTAAGTGTCATAAATGTAATTATGTACTATTCAAATTTTTTAGAATACCCATGCTTAGAATTCTCATGATATATCACAATGCAAGAGTGCATGTACTTTGTTTTACATGTATTTTTATAGCACTTCTAGTTCAGAAAACTATATGTTTTTTATATACTGTTTTTATAATGTGCACATTACAAAATGTAAATCTGTACATTTAGCATTTTCCAAACACTCAGGATTCAAAATGTTTCTATTTCTATCTATCTCTATCATTTTCTTTTTACTACTGTATGTACACATTATATTATCTTACAAATATCTAAAGTACATTTGCCATGACCAGGTACATTCTATAGAATGGACTATTTTATTTGCTTGCTCTTAAACGAAATTAAAGATATTTCTAAAATATTACATATGTATATTGTAAATGTCATACTTTAATAATAAATGAATGTTCCTCAAGTACTCATATCATACATGTGTACCCAGCTATTGTTTTATGTCATGTTTGTATTGTTATTAAGTATAGTGAAATAACATATGTATTACGAGAGTGATCCAAACATATTTTAACCTACATAATGAGTGATCTCATGTTGTCATCCATGATGTAATCAGTGATTTCATATATAATAGCATTAGTGATGGCACCAGTGGGTATCCAGTTAATATGTCAAATCCATAATGTCGAATGACAAAAATGTCGAATATGTTATTTTTTTAATTTACATGTTTTTTTTTGCTTTTGTGCGTTAAAAAAAGGGGTTTAAAGAAAAGGGGGGTTTGGGAGGAAACCCCCCATTTCGAACGGAAAATGAAAAAAAAAGACATTCGACTTATTTTTTTCAGCCAACATTTGTTGACATTTTTGCATTCGAGATTATGTAATTCGACAATTTCACTATAATCTGCACCAATCATGTCATCTCCGATGTCATCATTGTGGTCATACGATGCGCAACATGGGGGCAAGTAGTTAACGTGGCTTTACCTGAATTGTCTACAGAATTTCAAGGGTTTTGTTGCATTACATTTTTACTTTAAGATCTCTTTCAAGAAGGATTTTTCACTGAATGTTTTGTTACACTGTATTGTTCATCTTAACTGTTTTCACACTGAAAGCTTTTTCACAGAATTTCAAAGGTTTTGTTGCTATTTATTTTTCATATTAAATCTGATTACCTTAACTCTGTCTTAACTTAAATGTTTTCACTGAATTTCAAGGCTTTTGTTAAACTATACTTTCTTTGGGGCCCACAAGCCATGACCTTCAGTCATGTCCAGTGGACACTGTACATGTTGCACCAATATGTTTCTTTATGTCCCACTAGCCATGGCCTTCAGTCATGGTCAGTGGCCACTGTACATGCTGCACCAATAGGTTTCTTTGGGCTCAAATCGCCATAGCCATTGTGCCTGGCCACTGTACATGTTGCACCAATATGTTCCTTTGTGCCCCACTAGACATTGCCTGCAGCCGTTACCACTGCAAACTTTGCACCAATAGGGTTTTTCGGACACACTAGCCAAAGCCTTTTGCCTTGACCAATGTCCACACTGCACCAATAGTTTTCTTTGGCGTCCTCTATCCAAGACCTTCAGCCTTGACCAAAGGCCACAGTCGTTGGCTGTGGACACTGCACATGTTACACCCATAGGTTTCTTTGATGCCCACTAGTCATGGACTTTGGCTGCAGCCGCTCTACATGTTGCACCAATAGGTTTCATTAGGGCTCACTATCCATGGCCTTCCGTCATGTCCAGTGGCAATGGCCTTCAGCCTTGACCATCGTCCATGTTGTTCCAATAGCATTCTTTGGTGCCCTCTAGCCATGGCCTTCAACCATGACTATTGGTCACAGCCTTTGCACCAATATAATTTGTTTGGGTCCACTAGCCTTTGCCACTGTCTGTGTTGCACCAATAGCATTCTTCTTGGATTTTAGCCACACTCAGATTTTAAAGATTTGGTTAACGCTGCCTTAGAATCTAGACAGATCAGAATTGTGATGATTTAATTAATGTTGCTTTGCTTTCAACCACACTAAAACTTTACTGATTTGGCATCTGTGCTGGTAATTAAGCCACATTAGAATTTAACTATTTAGTTAACACTGCCTTTGAATATAGCCAAACCATATTTCTACTGATTTGGTTTAACGCTGCTTTTGAATTTAGCCACACTAGAACTGTATTGAGTTAGTCAATACAGCTTTGATTTTAGCCACAATAGAAAGGTAATGGGCGCCTACTTTTTATCTTGCCACTGTTTGTGTACTGGCAACACTTTCATTTAGTCAATGAAGTACCCCAAAAGTAGATTCTGCTGGCTTGTAATCACGCCACTGTTGATAATTAGACATTACCTGCCTTTATCCCAAAGAGTGTCCCAAATGTAGCCTTGCTGCCGTGTTATCACACTACTGTTTGCACCTGGCACTTCTTGCAGTCAACCCCTAGAGAACACCAAAGTAGACTTTGCTGCCTTGTTAGCATGTCACCGTTTGTGTATTGCTACTACTTGCATTTAGTCATAGAGTGCCCCAAAAGTAGATTTAGCTGCCTTTGTATCACGCCACTGCTTGAACTTTAGCACTACATTCATTTAGCCCACAGAGTGCTCCTAAAGTAGATGCTGCTGCCTTGTCACCACAGTACTATTCTGTGGTGCAACCACTTGTATCTAGCCCCCTACAGTGCCCCAAAAGTAGATTATGCTGCCTTGTTAACACGCCACTGCTACAACCAGAAGACAAGTAACACAATGACTCTTCCACCCCAGGGAAACCCTGAAATGCTGCACAGCTCAGCACCCAATCAATCAAAACCAAACAAAAAAAAAACACAACCACGAGACACGGCCACTGAGAAACACATTGCCACAATTACAGTGAGGCAGATGCCACTTGCGTGTCACAGCAAACCGACTTACCCATGAGACCAGGAATGTAATCAACCCAGGAGAGCACCCACCCAAGGAATATATCACAAACTACAAATGCAGTGAAGAGCAAGCAATCACAACCCCACAAAAGCATAGCATAGGACACTGTGTGTTGCAGCACATCAATATATTGCTGATCACAATTAAGAAAGCAACCCAGGAAGGCACCCGCCTCTGGAATATATCACAAACTCGAATCTGAGACTGAAGTGAAAAAACAAGATGTCACAAACCTAAAACTGCACCAAAGCACACATCACTGTGAGTTACAGCACATCCACCTAACACCACGACAAAGAAAGAATACATCCCAGGATGCCCTCACTGTCACAACCCAGGGAGGGATATCGACACCCATCCTGAACCACAGAAGCTGCATGGAAATGACCCCTCCCATCTTGGTTAGCAAGGGTTCCTGATTCTAGACTCACAGGCAACCATGAGACAGCCAATGGGGAAAGAGGGATTCGGGTGAGGTTGTGGATGAGGGGGTTGGGGGGTTAGGGAAACCGCAAAGAGGGTTAGTGTAACATATTTGGATAGGATATGGGAGTTTAGGGAAAAAAAACTGTTTTCTCTGCAGCCACTCTTAATTGTGAATCATCACACTCTCCTGCAAATCACCTGCCCAACCTGATCCTGTTACTCATGAACCACCAGTCTAATATGCAGACTAAATCCTGTAAATGATGCTTGATACTGAACCCCTAACCTGAGCACATGAAATACATGCAGAGCTTGGAACTCTAGCAACCTAAGCATAACTCTTACACGCTCATGGCAAGTGTAATGGCACACACTAACATAGAACATAATATGATATTCATGGATGGTACATAAACATAATGTTCTACTCATGAAATGATAAGCATGGATGATAGCATGGAATAAAGGCAACAATAAACTTGAAACAGTCACATGTTAAACTCACACATGGTCACATAACATTGCAGTACATTAGTCATTTATTTAACTGAAGGCCAGGAGCCCCAAAAGGCATTCCAGGCATATCTGATGCTGAATCGGCATGGTCCATCTGCTGCTGATGTATCATACTGCAAAGCAATCATTTCTCATTGCTGCACCGAGGCTTACATCATGAGTGTTTTCATCTCCACACCCGTGCTTACACCATGGGCTTTCTTACTGCCACGCCTGTGGCAGAATGGTCACTGATGTGCCTGGGTAAAGCAGCCTGCCAGCGTGAAAACCCTCATCAGAATCAGCATTAATCTGTCCTTGCTGCTTTGCCTTGCCTCCACCTATGCCTCCAAACATCAATCACCAGCACCTGGAACAGGCAGAGACAGGCCTTAAAAGTGCTGGCAAATTCAGCGCTGGCGCAATGCACACTGGCCTCTGGACTCCTAGGTAATGTAGTTTGGGGGCCCAGTATTCTACAAAACTAATGCCTACCGGGACAGTGACATCTGGGACGATGGCTCACTCTCACTGAGACATGATTCATGGTCTGATCTGTCACAAGTATTGACACTCTCCTCCCTGAGGGCTACACAATCCTATCCAAACCCAGGACCAATCATCCCAGATGTGGAGAGGCCCTGATCTTTTCTTAGTAGGTCACTGCCTCCATCATTCCTATCCAGGCCTACCCTTCCTTTGAATGCCTGGTCTGCATGCTCCCTATCTCTTCTGGCCTCTCTCTGACTCTAGCCACCATCTACAGGCCACCTGGCTAGGTTGCCTTCTTCCTCTCGGAATGGGCTGATTTATCCTCCTCTCTCCTTGCCTCTTCCTCTAAGCATCTCTTCCTCAGTGATTTCAACATCAACTTGGACTCCCCTAAACACTCTGGGCTTTCCCGCAAAATCTGTGAATCTATCCATCTCTATTCTTCCCTCTGGTCCGACACACTCAACCAGACACATCTTGGATGTTATCATCTCCTAAGACATTCCCCTCTCTAACCTTCCCTCTATTCCACTCTCTTGGACTCACCACCTTCTGCTTTCCTCTCACCTGAAACTGTCTGTCCCCTTGGCAAAACCTTCCCCAGTACTGACACCTTCCTTTGTGGTCATTCGACCTATGAAGCGGATGTCAGTTGCCGCTTTTGCCTCTACTTTCACTCCTCCTCTGACACAGTCCAACCTTCATCTCTCTATTGCCAATGATCTCGATATCCTTGCTCCTGTCAGGAGGGTCAGTATGAAGCCTGCCTCCAAGTGCAATTCTTGGTATGACTATGACCTGACCACTCTGAAACGCAAGTGCAGAGCGACTACCCAGAAGTGGAGGGCTTCGGGCACATCCTCTGACAAATTCAGTGGTCGAAGTGGGCAGGAATGGGCGGGAGCGGTGCTCCTCTACTTCTTTTAATTAAGTTTTACCAAACCTATACTTTTATTTTAAAAATAAACCGTTCCGGAATGATTTTGTTTCCAATAAAAGTGTAGGAAGAGGTTGGATCTTGCACTTTCAGTTCATTGCACAGGACATTTCCTTAAAGAGCAGGGACATGTGTTTTGTGGTTTTTATTGTGCATGGGAGGGGGGCGCGGTGATGGGGTCTGTGGGGAGCGGTGCAGGCCAGTAGGGAACATAGTTCCCCTACTTCTTTTTGTACACTTCGATCACTGGACAAATTCGTCTGCTGTCTGCTCCAAAGGCAGCACAGACTCTCTGTCCTCTCTAAGAAGAGGGTCCACATTCAAGCCCACATCTCGGCACCCTCTAACGGCATGGGCAATCTGATTTTAGTCTCTACCTCTCCTGTTCCTTTCCAGGGCCTCTGTACAGCCTTGGATTATCATTTCACCAATAAAACTCAGGACATCCTGTCTAAGCTATCCTCCTATCCTCATATCTCTCCCTCTATCTCTCCCTCAGGCCCCCTCTGGCCACCTTTCCCTCTCCTCTCCTTCTCTCCTGACTCTCTCCTATAACCCTGATGGTGTTTCTAGACAAGTCCAGTCCATGAAAGTTTACAAACAGGTGTTCCTCTGCTCTTCCAGAACAATTAAGAACAACATTGTTTCCCTTTCTCCAGCCTTGGCCGATTCCTGCAGTCACACCGTTGCCAGTGGATCTTTCCCCTCTCTTCTCAAGCACTCCCTTGTCCACCCCCTCCTGAAAAAGCCTTCTGATGATCCTTCCTACCCGGTCAACTATCACCCGATCTCTATCACTCCTTTCCTGAAAAAACACCTTGAGAAACTGGCCATCTCTCAGCTAAACCTCCACACTGAATCTGCTGGTTCCCTCCATCACCATCAGTCTGGCTTCAGATGGGCCAGAGGCATGGAAACTGCTCTCCTGAACCCCTGTGTAGATCTGCTCTCCAACCTTGACTGTAACTCTCACTTTGTCCTCATCCTCCTTGAACTCTCCTCTGCCTTTGACACCGTCAATCACACCACCCTAATAAACCGTCTCAGTGTGAACATTGGCTTCACTGGCCAGGCTTTGACCTAGCTGACCTCCTTCCTCTTGGACTGAACCTCCAAGGTCAAACTTGGGTCCTTTCTCTAAACCACCTCTCTTTCCATACGTGGTGTTCCCTAGGGCTATATCCTCTCACTGTAGCTCTTTAATGTCTATAGGGGCCCCCTGGCCCACCTGATCTCTACTTACTCCTAAAATCAATGTTATGCGGATAACTCACATTTCTCTTTCAGGCTACACTCAGCCTCCACTTTCTCCTCACTCATTCCTGACTGTCTATCCACTATTCAGGTTTAGTGCGCCTCTACCGACCGCTGCCTCAATGCCATTAAGACAGAGATTATTCTCATTGAGACCTCTGCTCTGGCTTGTCCTCTCTTCCTCTGGTAGCCCTCCTTGAGCCCCCTCCCAACAACCAACTGTGAGGCCAAAAACATTGGCGTCATCTTTGACTCCACTCTCTCCCTCTATCCACGCATCAATGACATTGCCAAGAAGGCCACCTTCCAACTGTACCTCCTCAGAGGTATCCTACCTTTTCTCATCTTCCCCGAGAAGCTCACTGTCTCCAGAGCTATGGTTCTCTCCAGGCTGGACTATTGCAACGGCATCTTTCTCAATCTTCCTAACTCTACTCTTCGCCCTCTTCAACTAATCCAGAGGAGGACTGCGAGATGTGTCCTTGGGCTCAAGCCGAGGGAATATATCTCCCCAGCTCTGAATTCTATCCACTGGCTCCCGGTGGCAGCAAGTATCAATTTCAAAGCCCTCTGCATCTTTCTGGGGCTGTGGTCCTCTCAATATCCAACACTCTTTTACTAAATTCCTTCTTTATAAAGCCCTCCACTCAGCAACCTCAAACTCTATGTGGGTCAGAAGCTTCTCCAAAATGAGAGTGGGGTAGATTTCTATCCTCTGCATGTGCCTCCGTCTGGCTGGAATGCCCTCCTTTCCCCTCTCATACATGAGCCTGATCACATAAAGTTCCAAAAGCTGTGCAAGACCTTAATCCTCTCGTCTTCCTTCTCTCTCCCTTCCTCCTGCCAATCTACCTGACTGCTCGTCCTGACTGGTGGCATGGTTGCTGTCAGAGTCACACTGGGCACCACCCCCCCACACTTGACCATTCACCCTACACTGCCATCTGGCCTACCCAGCACTTCCAGTCTGGGATTGCACCCTTGTATTCCTCTGCCATCCTTGCACTTACTCAGAGCCCTGCTGCTCTGACTGCACTTTCCCTTTTACCTCTTCCCTGCACCTCTCCATTCACCCTCTCACCTGCAATTCTTGTTGCACTTATACGATCTGAATATCATAAGGCCTTGTAGGATTGTTTGTCTTGTCATCCCTCTGTCTCTTCTCCTCAGTCATGTGACACCTAGAAACACTTGTGTAAAGGCACATTATAAATACCAAATAATATTATATCTTACCTCAAGAAACTTTGCAACATGTTTAGCTGTGGCCACTGGCTAATGGGTCGAAATGAAAACTATTGGTATAACATATAGAGTGGCCACAGCAGAATGCCATGGTGAGAATTTGCCCAGAGGAAATTAAGATATAGCAAAACTCTTGAAATTCAGTGAAAAACCATTAGTTAAGAGAGAGTTAAGGTAATCAGATTTAATGCAACAAAGCCCCTGAAATTCAGCGCTCACATTTCAATCAAGTCCACATCGGTAAAGAAAATGTGACAACGTGATGGGGTAATGGTCAGGAGAGAGACAGGTATGACCAAATCAATTGATGGGAGTAGGGGGCATTTGAGTGCCTGTGAGTACAGGAAAGAGTTTTGGATTTTCTAGCATTATCAGGGGAATACCCAGGGAATCCCATGTTCATAGGTAGTTCAATGCCACTGTATGTGTAGTTTGTTGTCATTATCGGGAGAATCTTAGGGAGTGAAATAAAAAAAAACTATTTTTACACCTGCAGTTATCTCCTGGGCATAGGACACTGGGTCTCTCTGCCGAAGGTCATGGCTAGTAGGCCCCAAATAATCCTATTGGTGCAACATGTACAGAGGCCCTAGTCAAAAGTAGTGACCACTGGCCATGGCCAAAGACCATAGTTAGTGGGCTCCAATGAAACCTATTGGTGCAACATGTAAAGTGCCCATGGCCAAAGGCCATGGCCTTCATTCATGCTGACATGAATCTGATGGACTCATCAGTTTTCCCAGTGGTGACCAACTCCCATAAGGCTAGGGGACAGCAGCCGCTACCTGATCCTGACCCTGGGGGTGGCTGTATGGGAGATCACATGGGGTGGGCAACCTCCAGGGAGATACCCTGAGTGCATAGAGTGAGATACAGTATCCTCCTGTCTCCTTTCCGGATGAATATGCCATTTTTAACAATATAATGGCTCAAGTGATATTGTCCCTCTTTCACCCATGGAAAATAATGGAACGGTTTGGTCACATTCCATACTCCAACTCTCTTCTAATCGGCATTGCAAAATTATGAAAGACACACAAAACCCCAAGTCATGAATGTTCTATTGTCAGGTCACAATTCCCCTCCATAGAGGAAGTCAAGAAACCTTTTCTCTACATCACTCTAGTCAGGCTCCTACCTTTCACCCCGACGCTCACAACTCACACAGAACATATTTTACTCTTGATGTACCTTTTTGTGAAAACCATCCAGGAGTTAAAAGACCAAAATAAGTTATGTACTTCAACTACCATAACCACTCAAGTAGTGAGGTGAGGAAGAGGACCAACAGGAAATCGCTTAGATGTATTGCAGCAGGAGTTTAAAAGAACAGTCAGAAAACAATAAGGGGTATTGCAGCAGGGAAGCGATTTCCCTATTCAGGCAGCAACAGCAGCAGCCTAGAATCCAAGGAGGAAGGAAGCAGGACAAGAAATGTGGATCACATCCCAGGAAGGGACTTGAGACCGTAAGGCAAGCTACAAAGGAAGAGTGAAGGCAAGGCAACTCAAGCAAGTTTGGTTGGTCAAGTAGCCCAGATAATCGGAAGGGTTTGAAGGTTGAAACGTGAGACCGCAAGCAGCAGTTTTCTATGCATGTGTGCCGGGAGAGAGATAAGGGACAGAATGAAAGTAGCCCTGAGCATCTATCTGGTGATCCTCATAGTCTTGTTGGCTTGTGAACTTTAAATAAACAGTCCTGATAATGTATGCACCAAGCAATTGGTGAGAGAATGTAGAACCTGGCAAGGGAGTATATCAGATATCTCCGACTCTCCATTTTCGAACTTTTGAATATTCATGTGAGTAGGAGACACAACAACAGAGGGTGGATAAGAGACCCGGGAGAAGTGTTGTTCCCTTTGGATGAGAGAACCTAGGACTTTGAATACAGTCAAGGCAAAGTATTAAGGTAACACTCGATAGGGTAAATGTTTGAATGTGGCCAAGACAAAGTAAGAATAATATTTGAATGCTGTCAAGACAACATCCATTGGAAAATCCCAACCCAGTACAGATGCGTGAGATGCCAATGTGGGTAGGGTTAGAACAAGAATTGGGAAAGATAGATATACTAAACACCTCACAGTATATTCTGGCTTGATGTAACTAAAGAAATGAGAAACATATAACGAGCACTGGCAGGCGTGTATACTAGGCAATTGAGATTAAACCAGGATTTCTGGCAGGACGGCATACCATATAATCTGCACACCTACAAAAAAAGCCCTGGCGGGCGAGTACACTAGGAATGTGAGATGAAACCAAGAATTCTGGCAGGAAAATATAACAGATAATCTGAAAACCTACAAAAGAATCTCTGGCCGGCAATATACCAGGCAATTGAGATTGAACCAAGGATTCCTGGCAAGGGAGTATAACAGGCAATCTACAAAGCTACAAGAGGTTTCCCAGAAAGAATTATACAGCACTTTATTGAATTTAGTTGAATTTTGGAATATAGTCAATGTGCTGATGTTAGCTGAATTTTAGAATGTAGCCACTGTATTAAATTTAGATGCATTTTCAAGTATACCACCTGTATTTAAATTAGAATAGCTAGTACATTAAATGTGGCTGAATTTGGAACAACACCACTGTATTTAAGTTACCTACATTTTAGAGTACAGCCACACAGAATTTAGCTAATTTCTACATTCTGAAGTTAACCATTGGGTATATTCCAGATGCCCACAAGACCCTGAGACTGAAATACAACCACCACAGAGAGGCATTTGCCACTGTGAAGCAGATAACTATACAGGACCCCACAAGGGAACATCAAACTATTGAGAGAATAAACCCAATCCATGTCACTCATCAATACAAGGTGATCTGGAGCCATAACACATACAACTCTAAGACAGAAATACAACCACCACCAAAGAGAAGCGTACACCTCTGTGAACCCCATACAACCCAGGGACATTTCAGACCCTATGACAGTTCGAACCTAGGACAGTTCAGATCCTAAGATCATGCATGCCCTTGCCTCTGGAACTGCTCACACTTCAAGGATAGATCCCAAACCCAACCCCAACTCCATGGATAGAACCTGACCCCTGAAATAGACCCTGAATCTCCTTGGTAAGTCCCTTTATGCCAGGGCCAGACCCTGACCACTGGGGTTAGTCGCAGACCACCGGGGGTTAGACTCTGACTGTCAGGGCTAGCTCAGGACAGCAGGGATAGCCCCTAACTCCTAGATTAATTTTCAACCCATAGCATACCACAGTCCCCTGTGATATTACCCATCTCTGGGGTAGATCCCCCTCCCCGGATAGAACCAATCACAAAATGCATCACCCCAGGAAAGATCAACACACAAGAACAACCAAAACAGAATAAACCTATTGGAAAAAAGTCAGAACACCACACCTGGGAACAAACTGATACAAAGAGATGGCACAGCTATACGACCAACGTAAGATTCCCTTTGCTATAAACAGACTGAAATAACTCTACCTACCACCCTTCCTGTCAACTTACCACCACTCAGACAACCATCCATCCTCAAGAACGGTAAGCAGATATGAAGGATAACCAGAAACCCAGTGGAAAGACTGTAATCCCCCAGAAACAAAACCCTAAGAAACAACATCAACACGTCATTCATCAGAAGAAATTGGCACGACAAATAGAATCATCAATGTCACCAGGCGGATGACCCTGTAGGAAACTTCATTCCAAGATGATACCTTGCCGAATTCCTCAATGAAGAAACATAAACAACAGATCTGAATGCACAAGCAGGTGGAAAAATTTACCAAGATCAACACAGTCACCAACATGCACAGCCGAAGAACAAATAAACTTCAGAAAACAAAAAGATTCACTGCAACCTAGTCAAAGTGGGTTCAATGTCGATACACTCAAAAGATATATACGAGCTGCTAAGCGATTGAGTGACAGATGTCCTATTCCTCATGAAAACATGGCTAACTCAAAACTACAACTTCAAACTTAAACAAGCTAACAGGGAAGTTAAAAGAGGAGGCTAAAAAGACCAGCAAAAAATAACAACGCCACCATTAAACATCCCAAATTGTGAATCACTCCTCCTGCACCTAGTTTTAGATGTCAAAACAAACCTAACATTTTGACTTATCTACAGGCCACCGACTTACAACCCTACCTTCAATGACACTTTCATGGACACATCACCAACATCAGCATTAATCATTATCACCTGATCATAATGGAAGATTTCATCATCTGGTTCAAAGAAGAGAACACCAACTCACCCAAAATGCTAACCTATCAACTAGCAACAATGTATCTACGACAACTGGTGGAAGGAGTGATACACATAGAGGCCACACATGAGATGCAAACATCTGCAACAACAACTTGATCACAACTGCTCCTTCAATAAAAATTCTCTGGAGTGACCACCTTGTTATACCTTTTGTGACCCAACCGCTAACACAGATACTTGCTGACCACCCCCAAAAATACTTCAATTCTAAAAAGAAACTGGAAATCCATTAACAGTGTGGACCTAAATGCAAGACTTGAAACCACAAAGCCATCAATCACCATCCTAACATAAGTCAGCAAAGAAGAAAAAGAACAGACATTGCTCCAGAAAAGACATTCACCCAAGCAATTGAAATATGGTTCACCCCCCACCTGAGAGCACTGATATAAAAAAAAACTTCAACAAGAATGGGGGAAAAACTAAGACCAACAGAAAAAAACACATACCAAAGACAAATATGATTATACAAAGATGAATTACCCAAAGCAAAAAAGACATTTTAAAACAAATGTGTCACAAACTCAAGCAACACCGAGAAAGAGATGATCATCCTCATAAATGATTTTAGAGACCCAGCAGTATGCAATAACACACCAACCTCAACGCAAACAATATGCAATGATCTTGCAGACCACTTCAAAAAACAAAATCACAAACATCCAGCAAGTCATTGAGAGAAAGCCAAAAATAACCATCAACCACCTCGACCAGCCAACAATGGAACCACCTACTAGACTAAAACCCCTCCTGCCATTCTGGACAGAAAAATTCAACTGCGTGTTAAGAACAAGCAACAGAGCCGGCTCTCCAGCAGACACCAGTCCACCAACCGTATACAAGACTATCCCAACCAGAAATCAATTGCAGAATATTTCCTCAACATCTTCAATCGCTCACTAGCAACAGGTACCATGCCAGAAGCCTTCAAATCGGTTTAACGCAAGCCTCTCCTTAAAGATCCATCGGGAAACACTAAAGTCCTAAACAACTACCAGGCTATCTCCAACATACATTACCCCGGAAATCTACTAGGCAATCCTTCCAGGATTTTGCAGCATGAAATGGCAAATTTTGCGGCACAGACCTTTATTTATTGCAGCATTTTTGCGGGACATTTTGTATTAACTGGAGGGTGTAAGATTGCCACATTGCAGGAAATAGGCAGAGTGCAAGGCTACAAGAGCGCCAGGGTATCATTATTAGGTATCCTTTGTATTAATTTAATAGGAAGAGTCCCAGATGTCTCTGGCTTGGCAGAACAGTGTTTGATTTGGCCACATTTCTGGTTTAATGTTCATGCCTATTTAATAGTATTAACTAAATTGATCATTATCAATTGTAATGCTGAAAATATTCCCCTTCTATGTTCTCCAATTCCCCAAACACCCACACACCTCTCTCACCGACACACATCTCACCAACTCTCCATCACAACTTACATTCCTTAACCTCTCGCTCTGTCATACAAATACTCATGCTCTATGTCACACTGTCAAGTCACAATTTGCACTGCCCAGCCCCTGCCACACTCCAACTCATACTCCCAACTCACACCTTAAACTCTACAATTCCTCCCGCAATACACAGTCTTTCATTCTTTTGTGCTGCTTCTGCATCTTGCATCCTTTCTCCCATTCTATCGCACACTTCCCTCATCCTTTTTCCCAATCTGCAGCTCACTGCCTCTTTCTGGCCAACCGCTTCCTCTCTGCTTTCTGGCTCACTGACCACAGGCTCCCTCTACTTTCTGTACCTCTGCTCGCTCTCAGATTTCTGGCCCACCGCATCACTGCTTCCTCTGCTCTCTTGTGAAGCTCTTCCTCCTCTGACCCACTGCTCTCCCTCTGCTTTCTTGCCTATCACTTCACATCTCACCCATCACACTCCCTCTCTCTCACAGTGTAACCATTTTTTTTTAAATGTAAATTTTGACCCAGTTCCTGAAAATGGGGCATTTAAAAAAAGAACGGAGGATATGCTATTTTTAGACAAACCCATTTTTGGAAATGAGCAGGTCACCTTATTTTCAAACGTGACCGGTGCATTTCCACAGGCTTGAGCTGTAGCGCAAATTGTGCACTGGCCAGCTGCCTTGAATGGTGTTCTGGTTTGTTTGACCGAAGTGTCATTATTTGCGGCGGAATTGACCATAGACTATTTTGCTGCAAATTGATTTGCACTTCAGCCAAACAACCCAAAATGTACCTTTCACCACCACCCCACCCCCCTACTTAACTGCTTGGTCGCTGCCACTTCCCCTGCAACCCTGCGGTGCCAGATCCGTCCCTCTAACGTGGGTCGGATCCGACTCTGTAGAGTCCCTTTTTTGTTATTTTCTTTTTCTTCTGTCCCCGCCTCCAACTTTGAGGAAAAAGGGGAAAACACTTCTGCAACAACCCTAGACCAAACATACTGAACATGGGGAGCGGGTGACACCTCCGCAACACATGTTCAGTATTTATAAAAATCGATCGAATAGTACTGGACGAAATAGGTTTTAAATTGACAGAAACGCCACTTTATTTGATCAAGGAGGTGAAAAAGGCCATCTGAATGGGCGCGCATATAAAATGTGCCCATTCATGTGTCTCATTGTGGATTGGGCTGCACTTTTTTGGGGCGCAAGTGATGAGATGTGTTAGCGCATTTCATTTCTTGTGTAAAAGAAAAAAAGTAATTTTGCAGATGACTTAAAAAAAAATGTAACATAAAGTTTTTTTTTAAAGATGCTGTTTTTGCACAAAATGGCAGTTTGTGCAGTATTTTGCGCAAAACGGCAGTTTTTGCGGCATTTGGCGGGATCGCTAAATCGCTATAAACTGGAGGGTCTGACTAGGGGCCAGATTACAGAAACTTTGCACGAGTGCAAGTTTGCACAGTATTCACACTAGGTAAAAGACATTCTTAAAAATGATGGGACATATTAGAAAACCTTTTCACCGTGGCAAGTGCAGATGGGCATGTTATAAACAGCAAGGCAGAAATTGCTCTAGTGCAATAAACATACATTTTTAATGCATTTGTGCTCCAGGCAAGTGCTAATACCAATCCTTATTAGTACTAGGGCAAACTGTACATTGGTGCGAGAATGTGTGCAAAATGTATCTTTTTTGCACACAGGCAATGTTTTCCCTGGTGCTTATAACATGCCCAATTGCACGTGTCACTGTGAAAACATGTTCTAATTTTTTTGCAGTGTTTTTAAAAATAGGGCAAACTGTGCTCTAGTGCTAATACTGTGCAAGCCTGCACTTGCACCGGGGCAACGTTTCTGTAATCGGCCATAGACATCTATGTCTATGACCAAATCTTGAAACATTTAGAAAACAATTGGTTATTAGACCAAGCGCAAGTATTTTTCAGACCAATAAGAGGAAGGGAAACTGCATTTCAATCTATAAGGGATGATCTAAAATTCAAGAGACTCCAAAATCAAAACAGCACTAATGCTACTCAACTTGTCCACATCCTTTGACACAGTCCATCACGAAACACACATCAAAAGACTCAAATGTACTGGAATCAGCAGCACAGCACTCTTATGGCTAAAACCCTTCTTGACAGAAAGAACTGAAAGAACTTGGATAGCACCATACAAGACAGCACCTCGCAAAACAACATGTGGAGTCCCACCGAGCTCATCGCTATAATCTCTACTGTTTGATATCTACATGACCCCGGGTTAACCTCATCAAAAAACATGGTGTCACCTACTACAATTAAACAGTTGACACTCAAATCATTTACAAAATCAACATCAGCGAAGAACAAGAACCAACACTCACCAATTGCCTCTATGAACTAAACTAGTGGATGAGCACCGACAGCCTTAAACTTAATCCGGACAAAACAGAAATCCTGATCACACCCAATAGCAAGTTGATTAACCACCACACCACATGACATACCAAACTGGGAAACCAACCAGTATCATCGAAAGTCATAACAAACCTCGGAATACTAATGGACAACAAACTAACAGTAGAGACACATGTCAACGCAGTAGTTAAAAAATGCTTCTTCCACTTACACACAATCAAGAGGATATGCCCCTTCTTCATCTTCCCACACAGAACATAGCCGTCATCTCTCTCATCATGTCAAGAATAGACTATGCCAACAGCATCTACCTCGGAATGCCAGAATGCCTTATGAGAAAACTACAACAAATACAAAACGCAGTTGCAAGACTACTCCTCAGACTTGCTAAAAGAACACATCACACCTGCACTGAGACTACTACATTGGTTACCAGTCAAAAAATGAATCTCCTTCTAAACACTCTGCATAACACACAGAGAAATCCATGGCCAAGGAGCAGAATTCACACAGGGAACATTCTCCATCTACAAACTGGCACAGACACAAAGGTCTAGCTACACAAAACACAGATTTGGGACTCAGCATTCTCCTGCATAGCGGTGTCCCTTTGGATCTTGCTTGGAAAGGAATTCAAACAACAGAAGATCACCTCATATTCAGGAACTGTTGAAAACATGGCTATTTAAATTGCCATACTAAAGAGAGAACACCATCATAATAAGATTACCCCAATGGATAAGCCCAAAGCACAGAAAAAGACTCAGACAACACCCTACTAACCCTACTAAAAATTCTCTAATACTCTGCATACCCACCACACAAAACTGAAGAAACAAGACACACACCTTCACACAATAACAAAAATAATGCAAACTGCAAGCTATCTACCTACTCTCCACAACACTCAAGATGCACATAAAACACCACATACAACCATCCTCCAAACACCACACAACATCAATCAACGAAATAAATACCAGCACACAGTGACCAGTTTTTCCAAACTGAAGCCACCAACAGCACATCAATTTGCTCCTGCGCTTTTCCCTCTCAACCCCACTAACTACCCCATCCCAACCCACCCTGCTTTTTCAGATCTGCCTGGGCTACTGGAGACATAACAAAGAACACTTGTTGAAATTTGGCTCTGCTCATCCTGCCTGTTCTTGCAACTAAGGGGCCGATTCATGGAACAAACGTGCGCCGAAAATCCCAGCGCAAGCAGGCGCAAGGAGGCGCAAGCGTGAGAAAGCAAGCGCACACGCATGCGTGCGATTCAAGGAAGGTGTTGCGCTACTTTCCCACTGGTTGTGCGCCAAATCCATCCATGGTGCACGCTGGTGCACAAGTCTCCAAACAGTGTGCGCTAAGCGCACAGCGAAAATGCACATAGCGTGGCACATACAACAAAAGTAGGCGGAACAGGGGGGCGTAACATGCGGAATAGGGAATAACGCGTGAAAAAGAAGGCGTAACTGGGGAAGTACTGCAGGGAACTACACGGAACGTCCACACGCACACGAACAACCCGTATTCATGGATTCAAATACGGGAAACCCGCGCACGGCAAAAGACGCGCACATGCGTCAACACGTCCGCCACAGGAAGGCAGACAGCATAAAAGTGCGCGCAAACAACAAACACGTATATACAGCTACGATGAATTACCCATTTGTCGGAGCACTGATTGTGGGACACCGCAGGAGGAGGAGAATAGCCAGGGCACGCATTTTTTCACCACGGACAAGCCTTTTTGGGATGCCTGACGACCAGGTCTATGGCAGGTATAGGTTTCCACCCCGTATCATCCTAGACTTGGTCAGGGAGTGGGAAGATGACCTAACATCCTCCACCCTCTGCTCCCAAGCATTGAGCCCCTTGGAGAAGGTGCTCAATGTCCTGCATTTTTTGGCCACTGGGTCTTTTCAGTGGACTACTGCCATAGTGGGGGGGGTCTCACAGGCCACGCAGTCATGCTGCCTACACCAGGTCTTGGCAATCATGACTGCACGCCCCTCAGTCCGCAGGCACATTTACATGCCCAGAACACCCGCAGAAAGGCAGGCCATTGTCCAGGACTTTTACAGGGTGGCACACTTCCCCAAAGTGCTCGGTGCCATAGATTGCACCCATGTGGCCCTACGTCCACCTAGGGCCACTGAGCACATCTACCGAAACCGCAAGCACTGGCATTCCATCAATGTACAGGTGGTATGCGATGCAAAGGGAATCATCACCTCTGTCTATGCAAACTACCCTGGCTTCACCCATGACAGTTTCATATGCAGAATGTCTGCCCTGAGCCGGGCCCTGGAAGCTGGCCAGCATGGCGACACATGGCTTCTAGGTGAGTACAAATGCCCGTGCACATGCATGCATGTCTCACACACACACACAAATACACAAACCAAAATAATCATAACCATTATCACCTCTACATGGGACAGTGCCTACCCTCTGAGCAACCACATGATGACGCCAATCCGGAACCCCACCACACCACCTCAGGTAAGATACAACGCAGCCCATATTGCAACCAGGGCCATAGTGGAGCGCACATTCGGAGTGCTCAAGTCACGCTTCCGCTCCCTTGACCGCTCTGGCGGGCAGCTACTCTATGCACCCCCAGTAGTGTGCAGGATCAATGTTGCAACACGGCACGGCGTACCAGTGGACATGGTGGTGACCCCACATCCCCAACCACAGGCACAGGCGCTGCCCATGGGAGGGGATAGGGCACGTGGCGAGAAAGCACGGTCCCAGCTTGTGGACAGATTTTTCACCTAAACTCCCCACCCTGCGGAGTCCACACAGGCCTGGCACATACCTTGTGACAATCTATGATGACAAAGAGACAGTCAACTGTCACAACTTTACCTCCCTGAGATTGGTGCCATGGAATTGCCACATTGTGTGCATCCCTAGCTACTTAAACACAAACAATCCTGTGTGACCAAAAGGCACACATGCAAGGTGTGAATCACACAGACCTGCCAAACAGGCCATGACTATCACTGGTATGTCACTCAAACCCTCCAAAACCACAACATGACATGGCAAGCAATAGCCATACACCAACACAGTAACAATAAGGTACACATTGCCATGTGAAAAATGTAAAGTGGCATCAGACAATGATGCCTGACATGGAATCAGATGAAATGACTGACCAACAACCTCCCACCCAAAATAAGTCATACCCAATTGCTTTCCAAAAGTTGTAGTTGAAACATAACAATGAATGCCTGTCTGCATGCACAATGTGCATTGCAAAATCAACACTGCAGCTACTGTGTGCCGTGTCCACCTCCTGCAACACACTGCTCAGTGCACAGCACACTGAACAGCCATTGTGTGTGATGCACACCCTGAGCATGACATCTAAGCGACAAACTACATAAAAAAACAAATTAGGCATGTACAGGATCCACAAATGGTCAGAGAACATGTGCTGCAGTGACACAGTGGGTACCAGAAGGCAAACGGAGTGTACACGTGGACATGGAAGGGTGGTTGTACATGTAGTGGATCATAGTGCGAGCGTGTGGGTCAGTAGGGACATGCACTCAACATATGCTTGTGAAATCAAGTGACCATCAGTGTCGTCTACACATCACATGTGAACATTCACCATGTGTATACCCCAGCATGTCAAACCCCAACTATCCCCTCACACCTGAAAGGTAAACACAACACATGAACAGGCATTGATCAACAGAATACATCATGTACATAGGAAAGCACAATTACAATTTCAGGGTGCCCATCACACTGCAGGGCAAGGCAACTATCAACAACACCCCCCCCTCACAAATCACCACAACCCACTGAACAACTGCATCTGGGTCATTCATCGTACATCCTTGAATTCCACCTGGCCACAGGATGACCCTTCCCCTTTATCACCATCTCCCACCTTGTGTGTAAAAAGTTGCCAGCACCTTCAGAGTCCACCTAGATTTGCAAAAGCATAAAATCCAAGAGAACTCAAAGCAGGACAACACAGAAGCCAAGCAAATACCCTGCAGGCAGTAAAACAAACCAGAACAGCCTCCATTAGATGACTTCAAGTAGCAGTACGCCACAAAGGCCAAGTACGACCACAATGATGTCAACAGCCAAGGTAGCACAGTAAAACAATGTCACTACAGGATCTGAACCATGTGTGGTACATAACATAGAATGATGCAACACAAACGGATGTCTACTGTCACAGCTCCCGTGTACAGGCGCAGGAATGGCACAAAACAACCACCCCCACCGTGGTCTGGGTGCCTGCAAGGTCTAACTCACACAGGCCTCTGAGACCCTGGAGGGGAAGGAGGGTCAGGGATATGCAGTCGGCACAGGCATTGGCATACTAGAAAATAGGAATGAGGGGCAGGAGAGGGGAGTAGGATTGATACGGGAAAGTAGGGAATGCACCAAAATGTAGTACACACATAAACACATACACAAATCGACAAAACTTGTCCACATGCACATAGCAGCAAATTACTCAAATGGAAGTCAAAGAGAAACTTATCTCTGTGGTGAGTGCTGGCCTCCTGCCTGCGCACTCTCCGGTCTGGTAACAGGAGCAGTTCAATGCTGCAAAGAGAGCCACAGTTAATAATCTGTGCGTGCCCAAAACACACAAACACACTACCAAATATGCCCTACAAACAGACAAACCTGTGTGGATGCTTCATACCCACACGTAACATTACCCCTCTGATGGTTCATACACAGTCAATGCAGTAAGTCAGGCACCAGTGGGTGTGTGGCAAATGGAACACCAGTGTGTCACGATTCACACAACATGCAATGTTCCCTGTGCAAGCAGACAGATGCATATAGCAAGGTCTGACTTCAGAACAAGTCCTCTACCACCACGACCAAAATAAAGTAGCAAGTGCATGTATCAATTTCTACTAGGAAATAAAATGCACTGCACCCGAGTCTGTCCCTTGCTGTCTGTCCCTGTGAGCTGCTTCATTCCATGTCTCGGAATGCTACATGGCTAATACAAGTGCCTCAATGGACCATGGTGGACCGGAGGGTATGTGCCACTGCCCCTGCAGGTGCCCCAGACAACTTTCATATCAACTAGCCATCAGTCCATTAACACATCTGAGCTGTATTGTGCGCTTCTACACCAATATTTGTCCAAGTTCACTGTCAGTGCTGCTACTAAGCATGCATGTTCAACTGGCCAGGTGGAAAGTTTGCTGTGTTGTGACCCCCCTGTGCTGCTCACCTTGCCTGGAGTCCCTTGAAACACATCATCGATTTTCGGATGTATGATCGCAATCCCTGTGTCTCTGCCTGCGCACACATGCATATGTCGGCAGCACCAAATGTGTCCAGATTCCAGACGTCCAATGGCCCATGTCTGCTGGCAAAGGTGGTCTTCAGGCTCATCCTGCTGCAGAAAGTGCATGAAACACATGATTAATGCTTAATATTCATCTGTGTGTGTCTCTTCAGGCATTACATGACTGGACCATGTCAGAGACATACATCAGAAATCACACCATCAGTCCGTCTTTCACAGCAACAGTGTGGAACACACTATCTACGGCATGATTTGCAACAAAAACATGTTCATTAAAGATAAGAAACATACTACACAATGCATGGCAATGAATGTACACATGAATCATTAAACACCCCATCTAGCAAAAGAAGAACAGTGGACAATTACACCCCAATCATCCCCACTAGGGGTGTTAACACAAGTTCCACAGCAGCAGACATGCCACAGATATGACAGTCCATTGCCCTTGTGTAATAGGCTGTTACACCGAACCATCCTTGCCAGCCCATGGATAAGGGAAGCAGGAGTGGCATATGTGAGTCAAGGACCCCAAGCAGCAAACACATACGCAAGACAAGCTTGAAGGGCCCAGCTGGAACAGACAGGGGATGCTTTCAAAAGCCACAAAGCACCACACTGTCACATGAAAGCACAATAGACTAGCAATTTTAAACTATATCAACTAATTACACTAACTATGAAAAACCTACTTTACCTATTTAAACTAACTATCAAACAGAAACTTAACTAACTAAACTAAAAGAAAAATCAAAAATGGCCACCTACGACCCGGGGGGGGGCCCAGGAGGGGGGAGGTACAGGGTGCTGCTCAACACCCACATGCGATGATGCTGAGGAAAAAGAAAACCTCCATGGGCTCAACGCCTGCACAGCCCGACCTATGTGGGAGATAGATTGTCGTCCGAGTCTGGCTCTTCCTGGAAAGGAGGACGTGGCACAGGAGCATGACCACGCCTAGCCGCAGCTTGCACCTCATCAGCAGCAGGTCTGCCGGACTGGTGAGCCTGGTTCTGTGTGGTGATGACATGTAGGTCTGCATGCAGAACCTCCCGTGATACACGTGCTTCCTCTTGCAAGGTAGCACGTGTAACACGGAGTTCCTCCTGCAAGGCCTGGCTTGACAACTGCTGCACCTCCCGGCAAGCATGTAGCTCAGCCGAGATGGTACGCTCAAGCTGTGCAAACCTCTCCTCTGCCCACTCCCTCTGGGACATCAGAAGGACACCCAGAGTGGATCTGAGGGAAGCATACTCCTCCCTCAGGGCCTTCATGTGTGCCTCTACGTGAGCAGTAATTGCTTGACGCAGAAACGACATTTCAGCCTGCCGTGCCCTGTCTGAGGCCGCCATGCCCAGCCTGAGCAAGCGGGCCGTGGACCGTGCCGCCTGTTGCTGGAGAAGCACCTGCCTAGCAGGGGGGAGCACAGATTGGGCCACACGCTCCATGCTCTAAGCAATGTTCTCCATTGCTGCCCTCTGCCGTTCAGAATGGGCAGTCATGTCTTACTCCCACTCAGTATACTGTGGTTGTGCGCGGCGACCTCGTTGCTGGGCTTGACCCCTGCGGGACCCAAGGACCGTGTGTCATCGTTGTGTTGGCACCGCCCGCGGCTGCACGACGACATGCCCCCGTCGACGTGATGTCCCAGGCACATCAGTGACTGGTGGGGAGGGTGACCCTGCGTCCCGATCCACCATGGGCGGAGGTACCAAGACTCTCTAACCCCTCAGTGCAGGTATCGCGGACAGAGGAGTGTCCACATCAGAATCATTCACCCCTGACATATGGACCTGATGCTCATCCAACTCAACATCGTCGTCAGAGTGTTCTTCAGGGCTGGACTCATAGGCAGCCAGAGACAAGATGGGCTGTAGCACTTGGGGGTTTTCGTGGCCTACCACCCCATGACCCTCACTTGTGCCGGGTTGTTGTAGTGAGAACAACCCTGTGCCTGGCATGACAACGCCATCCTCCGGCTCCATTGCATCATCATCTGAAAAATAGAGAGAAAAAAGGTGACTACACATGTTAGAAGCACACAACACACACACACACCGACAACAAACACATTAGGCAGACATGTGACACACAAAATAGAACCTGGTATGCATGCTGGGTCAACTTGAATTTTCTTCTGTGATTAGACCTGTTGAAAGGTGGCAGTTTGCACTGAAGTGGGTCTATGCAGTGCAGCGAATATGTATGTTACTCACTACCTACATGTACAAGGACTCCATGGTGTGTGTCAGAAAATGTGAAGGCAGTGCAAGGTCAATTTCTGGCATCACGTGCAATGTGCATTCAATGGGTAGCATATCTACAAGCAAAGCACCCCTCCACCCAAGTGCAAAAGCAGGGATGCCTAGTATGGTATTAAAAGGCTGAGCATAGATCTGTGTATTGACAGATAGTGTTGACTAGCATCAACAGCTTCATGTGAGTCAAGTGACAACACTGCAAATAATGATGGGACAGTAAGCAGGACACATGATGAAACCTCTGGAGTCCACCCACGTGTGAAGAAGACACTACACCAGTTGGACAGAGTCATTGGCCTTTGTACACATATGGGCATGCGTGGAATGCACATGGAGCATGAATGGGCACTCATGTAACTGCAGGGCATCTGACCTCTGCACAGGCCAAGTGAGACACCCTGCATCAAGTACTAAGGATGTACCACAATGGATATGTCTGGCAGATTGGCCGCTGGATGTTAGCATGTACACAGGAGGCATGAACAGGGAAGTACCCAACGGCAATGTTGTAGCAGACCAGTGTTAAGGTGGAATTGGGGTGCAGAGCAGGGGGTTGAGGGGCAAGGGAGCATGGATACATTGTACACATGGCAGGCAGAATACACATGCACGTCAGTCATGCTATGCATAGTTCCTGGGCTGAGAGGTGGGCTGAGAGGGAGCTCACCCCACGCTACATGCAGAAGTGCCAGGGAGCTGGAACATTGTCCGGAGGGGCAAACTGGTAACCAGCGTGTGAGTAGGATGCAAAAGTGGTCATGTGGACAATCCCCGTCTGCTCCACATGTCCACCATCCAGCAGAGTAGACATGCATCAGGGAAGCATTTCATTACTCACACATCATAACCATGTACACGTGACATGTAGTGGCAGTCATGCACATCACATCACACAAGTAAAACACACACGTCCTCCACAAACACGCATCAACACTCACTGGACTGTGCATTAAAGTCCGGCATCTCTCCCACTCCTTCGACCGATTCTGATGGTATGAACTCCGCAACGAGTGACTCATGCGGAGTGAGGTCTTCCTCCTCTGGTGCAGGCCCACCGCCAGTCACCAGAGTCAAGTTGTAATTTGAGGCACGCTTTGCCTGAGTGCTGCGTTTGAGGTAATTCCAACGCTTTTTGCACTCTTGCGCCGTGCGCACCTCATGGCCGAATGCACTCACATGTTCCGCAACTTGCTTCAAGTGGGTATCACGGTGGGCAGCCGTAGTCTGACAATTGGCACCCACTAGCATGCCACGGCTGTGGTCCCGCACATAGTCCACGAGGTAGTCCAGTTCCTGCTTGCAGAAAGGCTTCTTCCTCGACGTGCAGGAGGTTGTGGCTGTGTGTGGGGTCCCAGCCTGTGCTGCAGGTGCAACCTTCCTCCACTTGGATTGTGGCGCAGACCCTGGCTGGCTGATGCCGCCCTGATCAGCATGGCCAGTGGGACCTGTGGATTGAGCCAAGGGAGTGGCAGGTGGAGGGACGACCAAAGGCATGACTTGCCTCAGTGGCAGCTGAGTGCCCTCTAATGGACCCTGCGCAGCAACATACGCTGTAATAGGTTCATTGACCGGGACTGTCCTGGTTGGCAGACTCACAACCGGGGTGTTGTTGGGTGCATCTGCCCCTGCACTTGCCAACACCCGGCTGTTCGGGGCAGCAGATGACATTACTGCCCCAGGGACACGTGTCTTGGTCAGGGCAGCCCTGCGTGCCCCTATGGTTTCCCTCCGTCCCTGTTGGAAATCTTCCAAGGGCTCTTCAATTGCCAATGCAGCCTGCGCCGGCAGACCCTGAGCCTGGATGGTGGTGTCCACAGCTGCACCGGCAGCTACCACTACCCTTGGGCCAGTGGCAGTCGATGAAATGGACTGCCGGGTCACACGGGTGCCAGTGCCTGATACAGAAGCTGCATCTCCCAGAACCACAGGGGGTGGTGGCATGACTGCACCGACACATGGCACAGCATCGTGCTCAAGTGGCGCACCCCTGCTTCTTCCCCCTGTGCAGCCACCCTGGACACCCTGGAGTCCCCCTACTCCCTGGTCACCCTGGCCACGTCCCTGACCACGCCTGCCACGAGGAGTACGCCCAGCTGAGGCACCCCTCACCTTTGGTGGCCTCCCAACCATGGCACAGATGGAGTAGTGCCGGCACAGATGGTGTAGTGCCAATGGGAGGTGTACACCAAAATTGACCTGGGCAATTGGGGTGAAGGGGGTGGGATGAAAGATGTTAACAGCCCCCCTGCACCTGCAAGGCTGTATGTGACCCCGGTGATGTAGTGACGGGTCACGCTACGCTCAGGCACCCCAAAACTGCAGTAAAACCGTGCACACAACCCTGCAGCCTACGTGTGTGGAATGAACCTCCCGCAGTACGCGGTGGCACCCAGTAACACGAAAAATGCGTACGCATGGGACACGCAGGCTACTATGACCTCGAAAATGGGTGCAATACACAGGGGCGCCCGTAGTGGGAAAAATAGCGTGCACGACTCACTGTCTGACTAGCGCGATGCAGAAAAACATGCGTAGCTAATACCCCCGCCAAAAGAAGAGATACGTCCTCGATCGCTGTGAAGATGTGATGGCGCGCTAAACAACACGAAGCAGCTACACACTTCGGTCTCCACGAAAGGCACGTACAGCGAACTGAAGGCCCCACTCACTTTTAACCCATGCTGAGGGAAACCGGCCGCGTGCGTCATGTCACTTACGCGCGTAGGCCCTTTCCTCGGATTACACGCATTCACACGCGGACGTGCAGTTTTTTCACGTGCGCTGAACCACTATGCCCACGTCACGAGGGAAACGGCTGCGCTCGTATGCCATTACATTCAAAGGGCCTTTGGTCCAATGAATACGCGTACGTGTGCTGACGCGCTTACGCGCTAAAGGCCGTTCCTCCAATTACATGCTGACGTGCACTTTTTTCATGTGTCAAATCACTCCGTATCAAGCTGGCCACACGAAAACACATGGAAGATCACGCTCCTGCCCAGAAGGCCAGAACCCCGAGCACGCTCCCACCTGCAATCTGCTGCTGCCTGACTGCCTGCTGCCCACGTGCCCTGCCATTTGCTGCCTGCATGTCAACCAGGGGTGCAGTTGCTGTGACCACCCCTGCTGGAACTGAAGACTCCTCACTGGGATTCCATCGCTCCACAGCCCAGCCCCAGGACCCAGTTGCCCACCCACTCCTGCCTCTGGGGTTGCCATGTCCAGCAGAACACCATCGGGCAGCATTGGCAATCCCCAGCCAGAGAGGTAGAGGGCCACCAGCTTCAGTGCCAGGGAAGTTGGTGTCCTGGTGGAGCAAGTCCTGGGGCAGTATGCTATCCTCTTTGGAAGTTCGCGCGCCGACAATGAAGGACAGACCAGGATCTGGATGGACATTGTGACTGCCATCAACGCGGAGGGGGTGGCAGTCCGCGACTTACATCATGTCAAGAAGCACTGGGAGGACTTCAGGTCCAGGACCGCCAACAAGGCCCGACGCCTCGCAAAGGCAGCGGATACCGAGGGGCGCCAGGGCAAGCTGTCGGACCACCAAATGAGGGTCCTGGAACGCATATGCCCAGGGCTCTACGTCCAGATCCTTGAGAGGCAGACCCGTCTGGAGTCGAGCGGTAAGTGTACATGCAGAGTGATTGGACGCTGTGCGTGTCGTGGTGTGCCAGTAGTGTGCAGGTTGCACATGTGTTTTTGTAGGGCCATGTAGGGATGTGTATGAACATGGGCGTGAGGCTGCCACATGTGTCCTCTCATGTGTGAGACACATTGATGGTGTATGTGTGGTGTATGTGTTGGTAAGCATGCTGGACGAATGCAGGTGTGGGAGCACACATGTTTGAATTTCTGTGTATGTACATTGGCATGGTTGTGGCATGGATGGTGGTTCCTAATGCATGTATCTGCACTGTGTACATGTGCATGTGTGTGTACTTGACAAGTGTGCAACTGTGATGCAACATGGATGCATGAAACACTGATATGTAGAAGGCTGAATGACAGATCTGACATTCATGGCGATCTCATCACTGCAACAGTTGGAGGAGATGTAGATATGCATGTAAGTGTGGTGGCATGTGTGCATGTCTACTGCACTCCCTGTGTTTCATGTGATGTCTGGCTCACCTTTGGATGCTCATGCTGTTGTATGTGTATGGATGGTGCTGGCTGTTGTGATATGGCTGTGGAATTGCTCATGTGTGTGAGTTGAAATGACATGGGTGTTGGGGATTGTGATGCCATGTCTGAAGTTTGACACTGCCACTCATGTGCAACTGTTAAGTGTGTTTCAGTCCATTGTATAGTGCCCTGATGCCTGTGTCCTATCTCTCCCTGTCTGCAGCGTCAACTGATGAAGAGGGTGGAGAGGGTGCTGTGGAGCACAGCGGCAGGGATCGCACCACCAGCCGGAGACGCAAGGCCCGGCTCCCCTCCCAGGTTGTCATCTCGTCAGGGAGTGAGGAGTCCAGTGCCGCATCCCATGCCGCAGCTGCCGAGGGTAGGTCCAAGAGGTGGAGGTCGGAGTTGGACTCCTCGGCAGCAGAAGGGGCAGCTGAGACCCCACAGGGTCCGACGGAGGAAGATGGCACAGAGTCATTCAGGTTGGTGGGGGAGGAGGCCATGCAAGGGACAGACTCGGGGTCTGGAGGTGGGGATTCCACTGGTGCTAGTGGTGCAGTGCAGGGGCAGGGAGAGGAGGCAGCACAGGTCACCGCGGAGATGCCTGTGTGCAATCCTGTCCCCGATCCTGTGACTGCATCATACTGCACCAACAGGGATACCTACGTCAAGACCCGTTTTCAGGGAGGGGATCCGCTTACAACAACTGGCCTTCCTCTCCCTGCGGACGTGGCTATCCGGGACCGGGTTGATCCTGTCCTGAGTGGGATGGCGTTGCGTCAACGGGGCATGCAAGGTGACCTGCAATGTTTTCGTGAGGGCACTGCACGTCATCTCGAATGCCTTGTTGACCGCGTAGACCTACTGGGACAGCTCACCAGGCCCGGATTCCTCCGTTTGCTGGACCTTGTTCAGACCCCCTCCTCACCTGAACCCCCTATGTGCCAGTCGTCCTCCATGCCATCTTCCCACCCATGTATCACCTGGGTACCCTGTGGAGCTGCCTCTGACCCTGCGGCCAGGCTGGTGGAGGACACATCCCTGCCACAGTTGGGAGTCGGACTTCCAGCAGGGGTGGCCACATCAACAAATGCACCCCAGCCGGAGGAGGATGTGCAGGCAGCAAGAGCCAGGGCACAGGCAGAGGCACAGCAGCAGCAGCAACAAGGTGGGAGCCATGATGGCTCGGGGCCTTCAACATTGGAGGGGCAGGCATCGGCCAGAGGGCAGGAGGACCCAGGACTGGAAGTGTCTTCCCTGTGACAGCGGTTAGGCCATGCTATAGTTGCGGAGGGGCAGCGGGCAGAAGAGGCACGGCTCACGATGGTCAGGGCGAACTCCATGCTTAGGGCTCTGAGCCGGGCCGAGTGCCTCGAGGCAATTCGCAGGGACCTGGAGGTCCAGATGTCATCCTCCCTGCGAACCCTCGGGGCCATGGAAGAGGACCGTCTCCGGGACATCGAGCAGGAGTTCGATGATGCCCTGGCCCGGGACATCCAAAAGTGAGCCATCAGACTAGCCTGCTGCCCTTGTAAATAGTTTTTAAAGTTAGGTTTCCTTTTCGTTTTCCTTTTATTTGTGGTCAATGGACAATGCCACACAAATTTGTATATAGTTATATTTTTAGGTAGTTTGTTAGGTAGGTAGGAGTCCTACACGTGAATTGGCAGTGTGGGTCCTCCCAGGTGTTCCCTCTGCACCCTCCACGGCCCCTGCAGGCAGCCCACACCACAGGGGACTACCCTGCACCCCTGGTCATGTCCCGCAGGCAGCCCATCCACCATGGTCATGCCCCCAGCCAAGCCACATGTCACCTTGCAATACTGATCACCAACTCATGTCCCCTTGCACCCCCACCCCCCAGCAGACGACCAACCTGGATGTCTCCACACCATCTTACGGCATTGGAAGCCCCTGTGGGGGCTCACCCGGCCCTTCCGCCACAGTCGATGTGGCAGACGCAGCACCAGCCCACTCGCAGGCATCCCCACCGCTTGGCTCCACAGAGCCGTCTCCGCCCTCTTCTTCACTTGACGCTGCGTAGAGGGAGACATAGAACACAAGCATCAGGGTACAGTATGTTAGGGAGAATTCTCTGTTTAGGCTGAATTTCCTAACCTAGTGAGTCCCCCAGCAGCTTTGCTGGATTTCTGGAGTTTGTTTTTTCCATCCTGCCAAGAGTGAGACTCTTTTCTCCCACTCTTGGACATGTATGTGTGTGTAATTCCTTTGAAATGTCAATGTGTTCGATGGGCTATGGGGTCTTTTACTCCATAGGGTCTCATATGTTTTTCTATGTGTGTTACACCGCACCCTACGTGCCGTAACACTGGGGCGTCCTAGCGGACCCCCACCATAGACTCCATACCCGGGGACTGACTACTGTCTCCCCGGGCATGTAAAGTCACCATTGGCTTTACTAGACCTAAATTTACTAACAGGACTAGTACAAACCATCTTATTGTGGACGTACTAGTAGGGGTAATTCGATTGCTCCTAGACCTGTTACTCGAGGGGGCACTGTCCCGTCCCCCCTCGTCGAGTTTTGGCTGGTGGCAGTGGAAACTACTTGTTATGTTCGACCCCTAACATAACCCTATGGGATTCGTCCCATTGTTGGAGATTGATACTGTTTCTCATTAATCTCCAACGTACCACCGGTCTACTTATCCTAAATAAGTTTATCGGATGGTATTTTTCTGCCAGAACTCGTTTTTTAAAATGGCGTCTGTGTTTGTCTCTGTGACTCCTAAACCAAAGGTTGAGCCCTTTGTTCCACTTTTGGCGGGCCTCTGTACAGAGACCCTCCAAAGTGGTGCCATTCTGTCTGGGTTACCTCAGGGGTGTGGGAGGGGGTTTAGGCACCCTGGACCGAGTTGCCTTGCCAACTCAGGTCGCACTCTGGAGTTATTGGCCCAAGTGGTGAGCGTTCCCGCTCACCACTTAGCATGGGTTGATTGACAGCTAGGCTGAATGAATGGGGGTCGTCTGCAAAAAAACAGGGCTTTTGGGACTGGATCTTCAGAAGTCGCCACAGGACCTAAGAATCCGACGAGGGTAACGCTGAGCCGACCTGCACGACGACACCTCCGGTGGAGCCCTGCAGAACCGACTCACCACTTCTCGATGACAGAGGAGATGTCCATGCCGGAGAGTCTCTTCCCCTGGCTGGTGGGAACAACCAGCCTCCTTTGCTTTTTATTCGCCTCAGGATGCAGTGATCGAATTGCCCGTGCAGAGCACCCCGGCAACCGGATAGCCACTACCCCTGTACCGTGACCAAAAGGTGGTGCCTTGTGATGGAGCACTCCGCAGCTGGTCTCTTCCCTGGTGGTGCACCGGACTTCCTTTTTCTTCGACGACGAGAACCTCTCTACTCTTGGCAAAGACCCAACGTGCATCCACCACCAGGAACATCTGCCCCCGCCGGAGCTCCTCTCCACAATAAGGTACCGTGTCCGCCTGGCTTCCCTTTCGATCGGATTGAGCGAGGTGTCTTAATCCTCTCCTTTCTATTGGGTCGCCTCCAAGCTTTTCCTCATTTATAGTTCTGAACTGGTTCAACCTGCCGATAACAATTTGCTACAAAGACTTGAATGCATCTCCTCTAGAGACTTTTTGGGACATCGCGCCTTGCCTCTCTCCGAGTGGGCCTGGCCTCTGAACTTTATGATCTATTGTGATTCTTGCCTTCCTGCCTTGCATTTTATCCGCGAAGGATTGAACTGTGTTGATTTCATGATCTGCCTATCTTTTTCTCTCCCGTCCTAACTTATGTTCGAGTGTCATCTAGGTTGAGGTATACACCTCTGTCTGAAAATAAGTGGTACCGGTAGAACCTAGAGTTGTCGATATATTGCTAGGGGGATTGATCGTTTTCTACTTCGTAGAGTAATTGTGTTTGATTTGTTTGACGTGATTTGCCTTAGTGTTTTCCATAGATGTTTCGTTATAAATAAATGCCTTAATATCTTTACACTAAGACTCGTTGCATATTTGCTTGTCTTGCTGTGAAGAATTGCCCTATTTTGTATACTCCACATACTGCTCAACTTTTCTTGAGAGAAGTCTGACTGCTCAGCCACAGCTACCAAGTGAATCTGTGTGGTACAGACTGCTACCAAGTGGGTTCACCGCCAAACGCCTGTAGTCCTAAATCTTTTGCAGTGGTCCCAGAGGGAACTGCACAGGTTTCCGCCTAACACAGTACAAAATACCCTAGACAGGAAGTAATAACACGAGTGGCACTGTTAAATGTCACTTCCATCCTGTAATTCGACAACACATGGGTGAATGCACACAATAAACATGCAGAAACAGTCCTGGCGCCTGCAATCAACATCAACATCCATGTAGAAGGGCCCCTGTAAACCAAGATGTTGCCTTCAAAGTCACATGCATCCATGGTATTTCAAAGTCACACACACACTTCTCAGGCACACACACACACACATGTGCACCATACATGTACAATCAGCACCCATCCCCCCCCCCCCCTTCATGTCCAGGAACAGAGACAGCCATGCTTTCATGTGTGCATTCCGCATAGAGCTCCCCATGTTGCATTGAAACACATGCACCAACCATGTGGTTCACACATAACTGGTCTCACATGCATGACCATGATGTCCCTGGACACACACATCCATACATGGCCTATGTCACACATACAGGCAAGCATCAGACTACCAGCACACTGCAACATGCCCTGTCTCACACAGCAATGCTTGGCCACTTACCGCTCAACTCCAGACAGGTCTGCCTCTGAAGGATCTGGCGCTAGGCCTACGCGTTCCAGTACCCTCATCTAGATGTTACTCATGCGTGCCCGGCCTTGTGGAGGGTCCTGGACCTGAAGTCCTCCCAGCGCTTCTTGATGTACTTGATGTCACGGGTTGCCACCCCCTCCGCGTTGATGGCAACAATTACGTCGTCCCAGATCCTCTCCCGTCCTTCCTTGTTGGCGCGTGATGTTCCGAAGAGGCCCCAGGACATGCTCCACCAGGACACCAACTTCGGTGGCAGTGAAGCTGGTGGCCCTCTGCCTCTCTGGCTGGGGGTTGCCAGTGGTGCCAGATGGAGATGTGCCCGACATGGCAACCCCAGAGGCAGGAGCGAGTGGGCAACTGGGTCCTGGGGCTGGGCTGTGGAGCGATGGAATCCCAGTCGGGAGTCTTCTGTTACAGCAGGGGTGGACACAGCAACTGGACCCCTGCAGATGGCTGATGTGCGGGCACCAAATAGCAGGGCACGTGGGCAGCAGACAGTCAGGCAGCAGCAGATGGCAGGTGGGAGCGTGCTTGGGGCTCTGGGGGGCCTTCAGGGCAGGAGTGTGGTCTTCCGTGTGTGTATGCGTGGCCAGCTTGATACGGAGTGATTTGGCACGTGAAAAATTGCACGTCAGCGTGTAATTCGAGGAAAGGCCCTTAGCACGTAAGCGGGTCAGCACACGTACGTGATTTCATTGGACCAAAGGCCCTTAGCGCGTAAGCGCGTCTGTGACATATCGCGCACAGGCATTGCCCTTTCGCATGTAAAACTTCACGCGAACCCCAGGAATACACGTACCCCACTCGCACAGTGCCCTTTCGCGTGTAAAACTTCACGTGAACCCCAGGAATACACGTACCCCGCTCCAATCGCGTGTGAAACTTCCCGCGAACCCCAGTAATATATGTACCCCAATCGCACAGGGCCAATCGCGTGTGAAACTTCCCGCGAACCCCAGTAATACACGTACCCCACTCGCACAGGGCCAATCGTGTGTGAAACTTCCCACGAACCCCAGTAATACACGAACCCCACTCGCACAGGGCCAATCGCGTGTGAAACTTCCCGCGAACCCCAGTAATACACGTTCCCCGCTTGCCGTGCTGGCACAGGGTTAGCGCAGCCCTTTGCGCTGGATTGGGGATTTTGATGGCTTTTCCCTGCACGAGGGGCGTACTTGGGGGCGTAACTGGCACTGCTGCAGGGTCGCTGCGCCACTGAGCACCACGGCTGGTTTTGGTAGCTAAAATCCATGAATACGCTGTGCGCGGAAATGGATTTTAGCGCATGCGGCTGGTGCAGAGATTCGCAGGCGCACACTGTGCGCCAGCCGCGTGCGCCACTTGTGCGCAAAATTCTATGAATTACCCCCATAATGACATTGTGCATTTTCTTTGCATTGATATGTAGAGCACAACAAGCTTAAAAAATATGTTATTATCAAGTAGCCAAATTAATTAACATCATAGGCCATAACAATATCCATAAAACAAAGGTATCACTACTTCAAGCAACTCAAGCAATGTAATAGCAAGCGTTGACGTGTGAAGAAAGAAAGTAAATAGGATGTTGTTCTTCAAACGACCCATGTCCTTTGCATTCAATAGTAGCAGAGTTCCATTAATGGTGTCAGTCATGTACCATTCCCACATCTCTCTTGAATCCAAACTAAAAGTTTTGCAACATCCTTATGTACTTCCTATCAGAAGTTCTCCATCTAAATATCACCTTTTCATGTAAGGAGAGCAGAGCTGTGTCTGATGCTTTGGGGAACAGAGGCTGTGGGTTCCTCATTTCCAAAGATTTAATTCAATCACACAATCTTCTTTGCCACCAGCTCTGTCATCCCTCAACCCATCTCCCAGATCACTATACTCCACATCACCATCAGGACAGTGAGACTCAGATAACATTTTACTTTGGCAGTACAAATTACAGCTATCCCTATCCAAAATCAAGTCACCTGACTACATTTACAAATGCACAAAATAGATGAGTCACTGTTTCACTAGAGACATTATTTGCTCAGCACTTGCACCCTGCGTCAGATCATATCTAAACATTTTCTCCACTGTCCGGAACTTGTTAAAGAGCGTCCACTGTTGTATTTTGAGAAGCAAGGGGCCATGGAAAGTGAAAATAGACTGCTAGCATATGCTAAGACTGAGTGAAAATGGCCATCCCTCTAGAGTGACCTCCTGTGTATCCTCAATTCTTGTGTAAGCTTAATTAATGGGATTCGAGATCAGGAAAATTTCACAGCACATTAAAAAACCAAAGCATGTTCTTTGCAAATGATTATGATTTACGTTTCAGAGGAAGAACAATACTGTTCAGTATCTAATCTCAAAGAAAGAAACCAGTATGATTGAAGTGAAAGTTCATCTGGAATGTTTGCAGTTTCATTGGTTATACTCTTCATCTTCTCAATCTCAGAGTAAATTCTCCATGGTCAACTGACAGGACCAAAAGCAAATGTAGATCTGACAATGTTGCACCTCCCATTCGGATTGCTAATCAAAAATAGAGAAAATCATCAGCCAGTCCATTCTATTTCATTTCTGGCTCAGGCCCCACCTCTTCATGCAATGTTCTGCTAAGAAAGTGCTAATAAAATGGGGCCTCATATCAAGTATGGCCGAGTGGAAAAACATTTGCAGTAACAGAATTACTGCCAATATTCCCGCTCCACTGTACTATGAGTATGGCCCTGGAGTGGAGGATTTACCTCCAGCATTAAGCTGGAGGTAAATCCCCCAACTATCCGCTGAAAAATCTGCAAAATTGGTGGACTTCTGGCGAAAGATTTACTGCCACAGTAATTCCACCAAAAAAGCCCCACGGTGTCCTATGAACTCATAAGAAATGGGGATTTACACTGCCAATTTTAATCTGGTGGTAATTCTGCCCGACTAAGTGGCGGTTACAGTAGTAACGGTAATTCAGTTGAGGTGTTTCCCACCAGAATACTGCCCAACTCGTAATGAGGCACATAGTCCATTTACAAATTTGAATGCTACCTAGAAAAATATTTACATTTAGCCTCCAACTGTACATTCTTATAGACTGGCTTTACATGACATTTGTAACGCTCACCTGACTCCCACGGAGGCGCTTGCCTGGTTCGCGCTGCTGTGACCTCTTCTAAGGTGATGCGCAGGGTTCAGAAGACGGACTGGACCGGGCCCCCAAATCTGGATTGTCTGGCTCGCAGAAGTATCCTTCTGTAGGCGAAAATAGGGTATTAACTGTCTGTGGGGTAATGCAATCAGCCTCCCACTTTCCCCTCTCACCCTCCTCGAAACCCTTCTGTGATTCCTCGTAGCGTCTCACCTTAGGGTCTGGAAGGACGAGCTCTCCATCCTGCTTCTGATGCAGGGGCGCGTTGGTATCCAGTTACTTCACTGGATTTTCGGATTGGTGAGAACCAAACTTGCTTGGCTTCCAGGTAAGTTTTTTGATAAGAGGTTCCCCTTGTGTCCATGCATTAATGTACTAATGCTAACGTCTTTTTCCCCATAGGGGCGGGGTACGGAATGCCGGGGAACAGGCACCGACCCGAGATGAGAGGTGAAATCCTTGTAGAAATCAGGTAAGTCTTTAATGAGCGTTTTTTGGTAATGTCTTTTCATTTGCTCATTAACGCTGATGTCTCTTTTTCCCCTTAGGGGCCGGGGTCCGGAAATGCCAGGATGCGGCGCAGAACCGAAATGAAGAGGGAATGAATCAACAGGTAAGTCTTAACATGGAGATTTAGCTTTCCTTATTCCCTTCTCTCTCTCACCTTTTGTTCTGGTCTTTTTCTCCCTAGGCGCTGGGGCGTGACTGCGAATCCGGATGATCGCTGCTGAACATGGAGGTGCCCAGTAAAGGTGAGTGGAATGCGGCGCTGTAGTGATCGACGCGATGAGCTTTTAAATAAAAGTCTTCATTTTCAGGATTGTCGGCGAGATGGCTCCGGGATGCGGTTTTTAGCAGGTAAGGACTTTTCCTTCTTCTGTTCTCTTCTTCTCTTCCTTTGCAGGTGATCCAGGATGCTGGCAGGCGTGGCAGAAGTCAGGATGCAGGAGCAGACACGGTGAGCGTCCAGCTGCTAGATGCAGAACAACGCGAAGCACGTGTGGCTGTTCGGGTGGGGTTTAAATAGCCTTGGAAGAAGTTCCAGGTATGTATCCTTCCTCCAATCAGGCATGTATCCTTCCCCGAGCACGCCCGGATGGTAAATTAGTCCCACAGGTAAAGTAGTTCCTTTCAGGCCTCAAGGAGGCCGGGATCCTGCAGCATGGTCTGCATCAGGTAAGTGCACCCAAGCACATCCATAATGAGCCTGGACTGATGTCTTTTATGAGCCTGGCGCCATAGGCGCCAGGACACTGTCCAAAGGGCCCCTATATGGGGTTGCTGGGTCCTTCCTTGGGGACTGGATGTCTGCTTTCGGGGACGCAGGGCTTGAACCGGCTCCCCGGGAGCGGGCATCATGACAACATTCCACTCTATCAATTTTGTTTCGTTTTGCCAAAAGGTTTTTCTACTAACAATTTGTTATAATCTTTGCAATTTCCTATACTCTAAAACAATTATCTTCATCTTACAAGGTGTTTGGAAATGTGTTAATCTGTAGCTTTCATCACCTATCACTTCAGGGAGGGAACAGCCAAGCAACACAATGGTGAGATTAGATGCCTTAGGAGATGTGTTTGATCATCATAGGTGTGAAGACCACGTACATATTTGAGGGGAGCTCAGATATGTGACCTTTACTTTCCCATTCACACTTCTATACCATTGAGTTGATAAAATGGGCAAGATATTTTAGGGGGATTTACATTTCATGTAATAGTTACTATTATCTTTGCTTTGAATAAATAAATCCATCAAACAACATAAAATGCAATGCAACAACGTTATACTCAAGCAGTAGTGAGCTCTACATTAATGTCACCTGTAGTAAAATAAACTAAAAAAACATCCCATTCGAATATTTGTTAACATCATTTTAAAAAAAAATAAATCTGCTGGGCTTCTGAGATTTAATAGCAAGGAGTATGCCTTGTCAATGTGGCTAAACCCATCCATAGCAAAAGGTTGCTTCCATACGTGTGTCTGATGGACCAAGTAATGTTACAGAATAATAAAAAATGAATGTGTATTTTTTCAACTCAACCGTCGCCATTTATTTATCTTTCTGGGTCATTGCACGGTAATTTGTTAGATGTAGTTTATCAAATGTTATCAATGTGAAAAAACTTCAATCCTGAGCACTAAATACTGAATAAACACATCCAACTCCGAAGCTCATAATTGATTTAGTGCCAATACATGCTGCCAACTAAACTATCTTTGAGAAGCTTTGTTTCTGTATAACTGCGTTAAATGCGTGGGTGAGATGCTTTAGTTTACAAAGTCAGCGTAACAGTAGGGACTGCTCAAAAAGTGTGGAAGGAATGCAGAGCTACAACCTATTGGAACATGGGGGGTCGTCCTGCCACATAAATTCTAACGAATATTATTCTGCATTTATATTTGCCGCCAGGGTTCATATCAATTAACATGCCAAGTATCAAAGAAACTGATTACTTATGTTTAACGAAAGTATGAACAAGAAAAAGTATCAATAATGCCTATTAGCTCATTTATTTAGCTGGTGTCAAATAGACATGGGTTGGATTTCCCATGATATTTTATAGTTTTTTTAAACCAACACCTGCCTAGTATTTGGCAGACATATTGAAAACCAAGAGAACGGAAAAGAGAACATAGAACTCAATTCAAATTATTCATAAATGACCATAGGTTTGTCAATACATATACAAAAATGCAGGGCAATTTTACAGCAAGTATGATCACATAACACTTAAAAAGTGAAATCGTAAACAGTGAACTGGAGCTAGTCTTCACAAATACATCCTAGTAGTCGTCTCCAAGGTGTGCTGCATATTTGGGAGGTAACCAAGTCTTTGGTCTACATCTAGATGTGGATCAGATGGTGTTTGGGGGGACAGGGATGGCTTGCCCAGATGGTGTAGCGTCCCGTGACGTTTCGGCATAGAGAGCCTTCTTCAAGGGCCTGGACCGGATCTCCCTAAATGGAGGAATCAAGTGAAAATCAATGAAAATAAAAAAAACACATTAAAAATGAAAATAAAATAAAAATAATAAATAGAAAAAAGAAGAAGAAAATAAATTATTTAATGAATTAAATACTAATTCTAATTTGTCATTCGGAATGAAATATGAAAAGACCAAAAAAAAAAGAAAAATCAAAATCAAAAATGGCCATGTGTCGACCAGGCGGGGGGGGGGGGGGGGACCCAGGAGGGAGGAGGACAGGGTGCACCCCAACTCCCACATGCGTGGATGTTGAGAAAAAAAAAACCTCCATGGGCTCATGGCCTGTACGGCTACCCTACAGTGGGAGAACTGCCGTCACTGTCATCACCCTCTGGTGGTACATTAGAAGGTGCGCATGATTTGGGAGGTAGACCACGCAAACTCCTGGCATGCTCCTCCATGGCAGCAAGCATGCAGGTCTGAAAGGTTTGGTTCTGCAGGATGATGGTACGGAGATCTCCATGCAGCACCTCACGGGTAGCACGCATTTCTGCCTGCAAGGCCTCGCGTGATACCTGGATCTCCTCACGGGTTGCCTGGAGCTCAGCTGAGAGTGTGCGTGTTAGCTGCTCCAGCTGCTGTTCTGACCTTGTACTCTGGGACACCTCAAGTGCACCCAGAGTATCTCTGAGGGACCTGTGTTCTAACCTCAGGGCATCCCTGTGGGCCTGTGACTCTGCAGATATGGCTGTGCGCAGAGTCTCCAGTCCAGCCCGTCGGTCCCTGTTGGACACCAACATTTCCTCCCTGTGTGAGCAGCACATGGAGTCTGTTGCCTGCTGCTGGAGCTCCACCTGCCTTTCAGGGGGGATAATGGACGTGGCCACCCTACCCACGGCCTGAGCCATCATCTCACACAATGCCCCCTGTTGTGCTGCAATAGTATACAATAAGTTCTCCCACACAGTATTGCCTGGTGGTGCACGGCCACCGCGTTGGCGGGCCCCACACCGGTTTGGGGCAAGGTGAAGTGCACCTTGCTGTGCTGGCACTGACTGAGGCTGCAGGAATGCATTCCTCCTTTGATCTGCTGGCCCCGGAACAGGAGCAAATATAGTGGCGTGGACCCTGCATCCATAACCACCACAGGCGGACTTTCCAACACTGAATGCCCCATAGAGGGGTCTACCCCCAGTGCAGGTGGGTTGGACAGAACAGCATCCCTGCCAGAAACACTCACCTGCGATGGGACATTTGTCTCAATGTCAGATTCAGCACCTGATTCATAGAGGTCTCCGGAGGTGAACCCAGAGACACCTGTGGACAGGATGGTCTGTAGGAGTAATGGATTTTCACCCACCACCACCTCATGTCCTCCACTGGTGCCTGGTTGTGGCTGTGAGTACTCCTGCCTCTGCACCATCTCCTCCTCCTCAACAGAATCTACTGCCTCATCACCTGCAAAAACATAAAAGAAAGGTAATGAAGACAGGCATGAGCAGCATAGCCCACAACCATAGGCATGACGAGGTACACATATAATACATAAATGACACATGTCACACATGACAATAACTCTGGCATGCATGCACTGGCAATGAAGTGGAAGGGGAGCCGAAAAGCAGACACTGAGGACTCTAAGGTGGGAAAGCAACACATGTGCTGCATGCTGCATAGCACCTGCATTACACATTAGCCTGTGAGTGGCATGGACAATCCACATACATGACACATGCCAGCACACATATGGCACGTAGCATAGCAATGGCGGTTTTGACAAGGACACCCAGATGGTAGCAAATCAGTGCTGTCACCCATCCATGTGAGATGGACATCATGAAATAGAAAATGCAAAAGAGTGTGACAAAACACGCATGTGCCACACGCTACAACAAAGCCAGTGTTCACTAATGCAGTGATGGGAGGCAAATGGATACATCAATGGTTGGTCACTTGGACATGACAGAAGACAATTGTCATGTTGAACATTCAAACAGGGCCCTGAAGTGATTGTGTGCAGGGCATGTGTAGGTGCACAATACTCAATCATCCTGATTGATGAAATCATTCCCATAATAAGTAAAGAAATGTGGGGCATTGTGGGGTGTAATCTATGTCTGAAGTATGTTCAATTTGGGGCAGAACGGCACACAAATGTGTGTTAAACATGCAAAGGATTCCATCAATCAGGCAGAATGAACAGGAAAACAGTATGAACAATGTTGTGGCATGATGGCAGTTGAAGGGCAAGTGCAGTAATCAGGTGCAAATTGTTAACTGCGGTCAGAAGGGATACTGTAAAACCAAAACCCAAGGCCGGGGGATGGTTTGGAGTCACCACATGGGTGACCCTTAGAAGTCCTGACTACACAGCCTCACCTGGCACTCAATCAGAACACACGGTGAGCGTCCAGCTGCTAGATGCAGAACAACGCGAAGCATGTGTGGCTGTTCGGGTGGGGTTTAAATAGCCTTGGAAGAAGTTCCAGGTATGTATCCTTCCTCCAATCAGGCATGTATCCTTCCCCGAGCACGCCCGGATGGTAAATTAGTCCCACAGGTAAAGTAGTTCCTTTCAGGCCTCAAGGAGGCCGGGATCCTGCAGCATGGTCTGCATCAGGTAATTGCACCCAAGCACATCCATAATGAGCCTGGCGCCTATGGCGCCAGGACTGATGTCTTTTATGAGCCTGGCGCCATAGGCGCCAGGACACTGTCCAAAGGGCCCCTATATGGGGTTGCTGGGTCCTTCCTTGGGGACTGGATGTCTGCTTTCGGGGACGCAGGGCTTGAACCGGCTCCCCGGGAGCGGGCATCATGACAACATTCCACTCTATCAATTTTGTTTCGTTTTGCCAAAAGGTTTTTCTACTAACAATTTGTTATAATCTTTGCAATTTCCTATACTCTAAAACAATTATCTTCATCTCACAAGGTGTTTGGAAATGTGTTAATCTGTAGCTTTCATCACCTATCACTTCAGGGAGGGAACAGCCAAGCAACACAATGGTGAGATTAGATGCCTTAGGAGATGTGTTTGATCATCATAGGTGTGAAGACCACGTACATATTTGAGGGGAGCTCAGATATGTGACCTTTACTCTCCCATTCACACTTCTATACCATTGAGTTGATAAAAAGGGCAAGATATTTTAGGGGGATTTACATTTCATGTAATAGTTACTATTATCTTTGCTTTGAATAAATAAATCCATCAAACAACATAAAATGCAATGCAACAACGTTATACTCAAGCAGTAGTGAGCTCTACATTAATGTCACCTGTAGTAAAATAAACTAAAAAAAATCCTATTCGAATATTTGTTAACATCATTTGAAAAAAAAAAAAATCTGCTGGGCTTCTGAGATTTAATAGCAAGGAGTATGCCTTGTCAATGTGGCTAAACCCATCCATAGCAAAAGGTTGCTTCCATACGTGTGTCTGATGGACCAAGTAATGTTACAGAATAATAAAAAATGAATGTGTATTTTTTCAACTCAACCGTCGCCATTTATTTATCTTTCTGGGTCATTGCACGGTAATTTGTTAGATGTAGTTTATCAAATGTTATCAATGTGAAAAAACTTCAATCCTGAGCACTAAATACTGAATAAATACATCCAACTCCGAAGCTCATAATTGATTTAGTGCCAATACATGCTGCCAACTAAACTATCTTTGAGAAGCTTTGTTTCTGTATAACTGCGTTAAATGCGTGGGTGAGACGCTTTAGTTTACAAGGTCAGCGTAACAGTAGGGACTGCTCAAAAAGTGTGGAAGGAATGCAGAGCTACAACCTATTGGAACATGGGGGGTCGTCCTGCCACATAAATTCTAACAAATATTATTCTGCATTTATATTTGCCGCCAGGGTTCATATCAATTAAGATGCCAAGTATCAAAGAAACTGATTACTTATGTTTAACGAAAGTATGAACAAGAAAAAGTATCAATAATGCCTATTAGCTCATTTATTTAGCTGGTGTCAAATAGACATGGGTTGGATTTCCCATGATATTTTATAGTTTTTTTAAACCAACACCTACCTAGTATTTGGCAGACATATTGAAAACCAAGAGAACGGAAAAGAGAACATAGAACTCAGTTCAAATTATTCATAAATGACCATAGGTTTGTCAATACATATACAAAAATGCAGGGCAATTTTACAGCAAGTATGATCACATAACACTTAAAAAGTGAAATCGTAAACAGTGAACTGGAGCTAGTCTTCACAAATACATCCTAGTAGTCGTCTCCAAGGTGTGCTGCATATTTGGGAGGTAACCAAGTCTTTGGTCTACATCTAGATGTGGATCAGATGGTGTTTGGGGGGACAGGGATGGCTTGCCCAGATGGTGTAGCATCCCGTGACGTTTCGGCATAGAGAGCCTTCTTCAAGGGCCTGGACCGGATCTCCCTACATGGAGGAATCAAGTGAAAATCAATGAAAATAAAAAAAACAAATTAAAAATGAAAATAAAATGAAAATAATAAATAGAAAAAAGAAGAAGAAAATAAATTATTTAATGAATTAAATACTAATTCTAATTTGTCATTCGGAATGAAATATGAAAAGACCAAAAAAAAAAGAAAAATCAAAATCAAAAATGGCCATGTGTCGACCAGGGGGGGGGAACCCAGGAGGCAGGAGGACAGGGTGCACCCCAACACCCACATGCGTGGATGTTGAGAAAAAAAAAACCTCCATGGGCTCATGGCCTGTACGGCTACCCTACAGTGGGAGAACTCCCGTCACTGTCATCACCCTCTGGTGGTACATTAGAAGGTGCGCATGATTTGGGAGGCAGACCACGCAAACTCCTGGCATGCTCCTCCATGGCAGCAAGCATGCAGGTCTGAAAGGTTTGGTTCTGCAGGATGATGGTACGGAGATCTCCATGCAGCACCTCACGGGTAGCAGGCATTTCTGCCTGCAAGGCCTCGCGTGATACCTGGATCTCCTCACGGGTTGCCTGGAGCTCAGCTGAGAGTGTGCGTGTTAGCTGCTCCAGCTGCTGTTCTGACCTTGTACTCTGGGACACCTCAAGTGCACCCAGAGTATCTCTGAGGGACCTGTGTTCTAACCTCAGGGCATCCCTGTGGGCCTGTGACTCTGCAGATATGGCTGTGCGCAGAGTCTCCAGTCCAGCCCGTCGGTCCCTGTTGGACACCAACATTTCCTCCCTGTGTGAGCAGCACATGGAGTCTGTTGCCTGCTGCTGGAGCTCCACCTGCCTTTCAGGGGGGATAATGGACGTGGCCACCCTACCCACGGCCTGAGCCATCATCTCACACAATGCCCCCTGTTGTGCTGCAATAGTATACAATAAGTTCTCCCACACAGTATTGCCTGGTGGCGCACGGCCACCGCGTTGGCGGGCCCCACACGGTTTTGGGGCAAGGTGAAGTGCACCTTGCTGTGCTGGCACTGACTGAGGCTGCAGGAATGCATTCCTCCTTTGATCTGCTGGCCCAGGAACAGGAGCAAATATAGTGGAGTGGACCCTGCATCCATAACCACCACAGGCGGACTTTCCAACACTGAATGCCCCATAGAGGGGTCTACCCCCAGTGCAGGTGGGTTGGACAGAACAGCATCCCTGCCAGAAACACTCACCTGCGATGGGACATTTGTCTCAATGTCAGATTCACCACCTGATTCATAGAGGTCTCCGGAGGTGAACCCAGAGACACCTGTGGACAGGATGGTCTGTAGGAGTAATGGATTTTCACCCACCACCACCTCATGTCCTCCACTGGTGCCTGGTTGTGGCTGTGAGTACTCCTGCCTCTGCACCATCTCCTCCTCCTCAACAGAATCTACTGCCTCATCACCTGCAAAAACGTAAAAGAAAGGTAATGAAGACAGGCATGAGCAGCATAGCCCACACACATAGGCATGACGAGGTACACATAGAATACATAAATGACACATGTCACACATGACAATAACTCTGGCATGCATGCACTGGCAATGAAGTGGAAGGGGAGCCGAAAAGCAGACACTGAGGACTCTAAGGTGGGAAAGCAACACATGTGCTGCATGCTGCATAGCACCTGCATTACACATTAGCCTGTGAGTGGCATGGACAATCCACATACATGACACATGCCAGCACACAGATGGCACGTAGCATAGCAATGACGGTTTTGACAAGGACACCCAGATGGTAGCAAATCAGTGCTGTCATCCATGTGAGATGGACATCATGAAATAGAAAATGCAAAAGAGTGTGACAAAACACGCATGTGCCACACGCTACAACAAAGCCAGTGTTCACTAATGCAGTGATGGGAGGCAAATGGATACATAAATGGTTGGTCACTTGGACATGACAGAAGACAATTGTCGTGTTGAACATTCAAACAGGGCCCTGAAGTGATTGTGTGCAGGGCAAGTGTAGGTGCACAATACTCAATCATCCTGATTGATGAAATCATTCCCATAATAAGTAAAGAAATGTGGGGCATTGTGGGGTGTAATCTATGTCTGAAGTATGTTCAATTTGGGGCAGAACGGCACACAAATGTGTGTTAAACATGCAAAGGATTCCATCAATCAGGCAGAATGAACAGGAAAACAGTATGAACAATGTTGTGGCATGATGGTAGTTGAAGGGCAAGTGCAGTAATCAGGTGCAAATTGTTAACTGCGGTCAGAAGGGATACTGTAAAACCAAAACCCAAGGCCGGGGGATGGTTTGGAGTCACCACATGGGTGACCCATAGAAGTCCTGACTACACAGCCTCACCTGGCACTCAATCAGAACACATCACCCAAGCAACATACACATGGTTTGCACACACATGCATTCCCACTCACCGGACATTGCCTCGAGATCTGGTAGGTCTCCACACCTTGAATCTGATCCTCTGTGATGAAGCCTCCAGCAATTGACTCATGTTCTGTGAGTACTTCCTCCTCTGGTGGAGACCCACTGCCAGTCACCAGAGTAGAGGCATGATTGGAAGCCAGCTTGTTTTTTGCTCTGCGTTTGAGGTCATTCCACCGCTTAGAGCAATCATCAGCTGTGCGCCTCACAAATCCAAGGGAACTAATCTGGTTCGTGATGCACTGCCAGTAGGCCCTACGTTGAGCAGTCGTAGTCTTGCACCCTGCAGTCACCAGCATTTCGCTGCCAATGGCCGACACGTAGCCAACAAGTGCGTCTCGTTCCACATCATTGAAACTGCTCTTCATTTACGTGCCGGAGGGGGAGCTGTGTCTGGGGTCCCAGCCTGTACCGCAAGAGCACCCTTCTTCCTCTTGAGAGGTGGTGCAGACCCTGAGCGGCTTACGCCACTCTGGTCCATAGGGGCTGAAGTGGAGGTGGACTGGGCACTGGAAGTAGCCAAAGGCACGCTCATCAAAGGCCTCACTGCAGGCATTGGCTGATGGGTGATGTTGGCAGGACCAACCTTAGTGTGATGGTCTTGGACCAACACTGTCCTGTCTGGGTGACTCGGAGCTGGGGTGGATTGAGCTGCAGCTGCCCCTGCCGCCTCCTCATCCAGGCTACTTGGGGCAGCAGATGACATTGCTGCTCCAGATACACGTGACCTGGTGACAGCACCATTCACAGCCACACGTGGCTTTGACTTGGTGACACGGAAGTTGGCCTGTGAGTCATCCTGTGCCGGTTCGGTCAACAATATGGGCCGGGTTAACATGGCCTGAGGTGGGATGGTGTCAGCTGCAGCTCCCCGACCCATTGGGGGGGCATAGGTTTCCCTGAATGGTCCTCCAAACACTGGCCTCTTGGGCAACCCTGCACATCCTTGCCATGTCCCCGTTGTGGACACCTCTTGGAGGTCGGCCACCTTTGCCTCCCTTACCACTTGGTCGCCTCCCAACCATGGCACTGATGTTCTTGTGTGAATGGGAGGTGCAGTAAACAATTGTCCTGGGCAATTGGGGTGAAAGGGGCAGGGTACTAGATGGAATACATACCCTAGTGCTCTAGCAAGCCTGTCTGTGACCCCTGGGGGAAGATGACCGGTCATGCAACGCTCAGGCACCCCGAAAACAAAATTTAACATGCACGTGACCCCTGGTAGCGCACGTGCGTGGAATAAGGAACCCGCACTATGCTGTGGCACCCAGAAACACAAAAATAAGCATACATGTGGTACACGCAGGCTACAATGACCTCTGAATGGGCACGCGACACACAGGGGCAACCACAGTTGAAAAAAAGTATGCGCCTCACCATCTTCTTGAAAAAGAATGCGAAAAAGACTTGCGTTTGGGCGTTGGCAACACCCCAGCCAAAAGAAGAATTGAACGCTGTCTGAGTATACAAGGAATACGAACTGGAACCGTTGTGAAGTAATCGCGTGTGAACCGACAAGAAGTATAAGAATCACCCACTCGCTCCCAACAAAAAGCACGTACAAGAAAATGGCGTCCTACGTGTACCTTTTAACCCAGCCCACACATGCGACATCACATACGTGCGTACGCGCTAAGGGCCTTTTCCTCCAATTTCATGCAGTGACACCCGGACGTGCAGTTTTTGCACATGTACAATCAACATGTACCCATGTGGAGGGAAACCCCCGTGGGCGTTACGTCACAGATGCGCTTACGTGCTAAGGTCCTTTCCTCGAATTACACGCTGACGTGCATTTTTTTCAGGTACCAAATCACTCTGTATCAAGCTGGCCATGTGACAACACACGGAAGACCACGCTCCTGCCCAGAAGGTGATTTTCGTGCCCCCCAGAACCCCGAGCCTGCTCCCACCTGCCATTTGTTGCTTCCTGCCTGCTGGCCATGTGCCCTGCTATTTGGTGCCTGCACGTCAGCCATCTGCAGGTGTCCAGTTGCTGTGACCACTCAGACTCCTGACTGAAGTTCCATCGCACCACAGCCCAGCACCAGGACCCAGTTGCCCACCCACACCTGCCTCGGGGGTTGCCATGTCGGGGAAACACCATCGGAGACCACTGGCAACCCCCAGCAGAGAGGCAGAGGGCTACCAGCTTCAGTGAAGCAGAAGTTGGTATCCTGGTGGACCAAGTCCTGGTGCATTATGATTCCCTCTTCAGAAGCTCGCACGCCGACAATGAAGGAAGGAAGAGGATCTGGAATGACATTGTGGCTGCCATCAACATGGAGGGGGTGGCAGCCCGTGACATGCAACACGTCTGGAAGCGCTGGGAGGACTTCAGGTCCAGGATCCTCAGCAAGGTCTGGTGCCTCTTGGAGGCAACGCATGCAGAGATGTGCCAGGTCTGCCTTACCAACATCCAGATGAGGGTCCTGGAACGCATACACCCGGGGGTGTAAGGACCTGGAGCGCTCCACCTCCAGGTCCTTCAGAGGCAGACCCGCCCGGAGTCGACCGGTACGTGTCCATGCGTACTGATTGGACGCAGTGCATGTTGAGGTGTGCAAGGAGTGTGCAGGTTGGACATATGTCTTGAAAGGCTCATGTATGGATGTGTATGTACAGGGACATGAGCCTGCTGCATGTGAGTACAGTCATATGTGAGGCACATCAATGATGTATGTGTTGGAATGCATGATGCCCAAATGCATGTGGGGGTGCACACATGTTTACATTTCTGTGTATGTACTATGGCATGGTTGGGGTGTGACACATGGATGCTGGTTCCACCTTCATGTACTTGCATGGTGTACATGTGCGTGTGTGTGTATTTGACATGTGTGCCACTGTGATACACCATGGATGCATGTGACACCAACATGTAGGAGGCTGATTGGCAGATGTGACATAGTTGCCGATGATTTCACTGTGACAGGTGGTGGAGATGTACAGATGCTTGTATGTCTGGTGGCATGTGTGCATGTGTTCGGCACTCCCCGTGTTGCATGTGATGTCAGGCTGACCTTCGGATGCTCATGCTGTTGTATGTGTATGGATGGTGCTGCCTGATGCATCATTCCTGTTAATTTGCGCATGTGTGTGGGTTCAAATGATATGTGTGTTGGGGAGTGTGATGCCATCTGTGAAGTTTGAGACTGCCACTCATGTGCAACTGTCATGTGTGTATCAGACATTGTACAGTGCCCTGATAACTGTGTTCTGTCTCTCCATGTCTGCAGTGTCAACTGATGAAGAGGGCGGAGACGGTGCTGTGGAGCACAGCGGCAGGGATCCCACCACCAGCCGGAGATGCAAGGACCAGCTCCCCTCCCGGGTTGTCATCACTTGAAGTGAGGAGTCTGGTGCTGCGCCCGTGGCCACAGCTGCCGAGGGTAGGTCCAAGAGGCGGAGGTCGGAGGTGGACTCCTCAGCAACAGAAGGGCCAGCTGAGACCCCACAGGGGCCTATGGAGGAAGATGGCACGGAGTCATCCAGGTTGTTGGGGGGTTTGGTTGAGAAGGAGGCCGTGGAAGGCCGACACACAGGGCCTGGAGGGGGGATTCCACTGGTGCTAGTGGTGCAGTCCAGGGGCAGGCACAGGAGGCAGCACAGGCAGCCACGGAGGTGCCTGTGTATAATCCTGTCCCCAATCCTGTGACTGCATCATCCCGCACTAGCAGGGATGCCTTCGTCCAGACCCGTTTTCAGGGAGGGGATGCGCAAACAACAACTGGCCTTCCTCTCCCTGCAGACATGGCAATCCGGGACAGTGTTGAGCCTGTCCTGGCTGGGGTGGCGTTGCGTCAACTTGGCATTCGGGATGACGTGCAGGGTTCCCATGTGGACAATGCATGTTATTTCGGATGCCTCGTTGACCGCGTCAACCTACTAGGGTCACCAGTGCTGGGTTCCTCCATGTGATGGACCTTCTACCGACCCCCTCCTCAAGTGAACCCCCTTTGCACCAGTCGTCCTTCGTGCCATATTCCTGCCACGTATCACCTGGGAACCCTGTGGAGCTGCCCCTGACCCAGGGCCAGGCTGGTGGAGGACAAATCCCTGCCACAGGAGGTCCAGCAGGGGTGGCCACCCCAACAAGTGGACCCCAGCAGGAGGAGGACATGCAGGCATTGACACTGCAGGGCACAGGCACGGCAGCAGCAGGCTCAAGGTGGGAGCAATGATGGCTTGGGGCCATCAACATCACAGGAGCAGGCATTGGCCAGAGGACAGGAGGACCCTGGATTGGGGGTGTCTTCTGTGTGGCAGCGGTTGGGCCGCCAAATAGATGCGGAGCGCCGGCGGGTGGAAGAAGCATGGCTCACCATGGTCAGGGTGGAGATCTCCATGCGCAGGGCATTGAGGCGGGCTGAGTGCCTCGAGGCAACTCGCAGGGAGTTGGAGGAGAACATGGCTGCATCCCTGCGAGACCTCAGGGCCAGGGAAGAGGCCCGCCTCCAGGACATTGAAGAGGAGTTCAATGATGCCCTGGCCCGGGTCATGAACAAGTGAGCCGTTGGACTTGCCCGCCGCCTTTGTACATAGTTGTTTAGGGTTAGGTTTCCTTTGTTTTTTCTTTAATTTGGAGTCCATGGAGTTTGCTCCACTTTATGTACATAGTTATTTTTATAGGATTTTTGGTATGTTTCATTTTGTTTGGGCATCATGGACCCTTCAGGCTTTCACAGATTTGTACATACTTTACTTATTTTGTCATGCCATGGATCAATGGTTTTTTTTAGAATTTTCTCATGTACTTTATTTGGAGATTTGAAATGGACCACTTCCCTTTTTTCCTCTTGTGGATTTTTGTCTTACATTGGATTTTTTTTTTTTTTTGATTCAGTCATTTCTTAATTTACAAGTTTGATATTTCTTCATGTTTTTTCATTACTTATTTTAATACAAATCATATTTACTCATTATTGGTGTTGTGTACTCTCATTGGTTTTGTGCAAGGCCTCAGTCATGTGTTGCCACTATGTGGCACTGTTGTACATTTATGCATGGCCATGGTGGTTCTTTGAGACTCTCATGGCATGGGTAATTTTGTAGTGGGGGCAGTGGATGCTTGCGTGCTTGTACTGGGGGGCAGGGAGGATTTGTGTAGGCATTAGGCCCATGGGTCTCTTTTGTTAGAACATGGTGTTTGGTGGGCCACGTATCGGGGCCTGCTGGTAGGTGCCCCTCAATGGTGGGTGGGTGGCAATTTGACATGAGTCGGGGCCTGCTGGCAGGTGCCCGTCAATGGTGGGTGGGTGGGGGACATAATTTGGGGACTGCTGGCAGGTGCCTGTCAATGGGGGATATGAGTCGGGGCCTGCTGGCAGGTGCCCGTCAATGGTGGATGGGTGGGTGGGGAATATGAGTCGGGGCACGCTGGCAGGTGCCCATCAATGGTGGGTGGGTGGTTGGTTGGGTACTGGACATGAGTCGGGCTCACACGTGCGCTCACAAGTGCATGGTGCCATGTGGGCTGCCTGCAGGGCATGGTGAGGGGTGTAGGTTAGTCCGCTGTGGTGTGGGCTGCCTGCAGGGCATGGGGAGGGGGGAAATGGCACACCCGGGAGGGACCACAATGCCAAATCGTGTGTAAAACTCCCTGCGCACCCCCGAAATACACGTACCCCCTCTCGCCAGGACTATCGCGTGTGAAACTTCCCCCGCTCCCCTGAAATACACGTACCCCACTCACCCAAGGCCTATCGCATGTGAAACTCCCTGCGTACCCCCGAAATACACGTACCCCACTCTCGCCAGGACTATCGCGTGTCAAACTTCCCACGCACCTGCGAAATACACGTACCCTGCTCTCCCAAGGCCTATCCTGTGTGAAACTCCCCGTCCACCCTTGAAATACGCGTACCCCATTCGCCCAAGGCCTATCGCGTTTGAAACTCCCCACGTACACCCGAAATACACGTACCCCACTCTCGCCAGGACTATCGCGTGTGAAACTTCCAGCGTTCCCCCGAAATACACGTACCCCGCTTTCCCAAGGCCTATCGCGTGTGAAACTCCCCGCGTACCCCCGAAATACACGTACCACACTCGCCCAAGGCCTACCGCATGTGAAAATCCCCACGTACCCCCAAAATACACGTACCCCGCTCTTTCCAGGACTAACACGTGTGAAACTTCCTGCGCACCCCCGAAATACACGTAACCCGCTCACCCAAGGCCTATTGCGTGTGAAACTACCCACGCACCCCTGAAATACACATACCCCGCTCTCCCAAGGCCTATTGCGTGTGAAACTTCCTGCTCACCCCCGAAATACACGTACCCCGCTCGCACAAAACCAATCGTGTGTGAAACTCCCTGCATAACCCCGGAATACACGCAGGAACCCCATACACCCTGGGCATGACCCACAGGCAGCCCACTCACCCCGCCCATGCCCCGCACCACAGGAGGTACTTTCTCTACGCAATTTACCTGGCGCGAGTGGGGTACACGTGTTTTAGAGGGGGGCGTGAGATCATTTTCAAGCGTTTTGGCTGCTGTGAGCGGGGTACGCGTAGTATTTTCACGCGATTAGAGTGTAGCAGCCCTGTAAGCTCATCCAGGGTTAGCACTGCCCTTTGCATTGCATTGGGGATTTCAATGGCTTTTCCTTGCGCAAGGGGCATTTTTGGGGGCGTAACTGGCGCTGCGGGATGTTCGCTGCGCCAGCTCTCAAAATGGCTTGGAAATTCCATGAATACGTGGTGCGCCAGAATCATGTTTAGCGCACACGGCTGGCACGCAGTGGCGCACGCTCCCTCTCTGCACTGCTCGCGTGCGCTGTCTCTGCTCTGAAATCTATGAAGACGGACATTGCATCATGATTCACATACCCAAAGTCAGCAAAACCCTGCCGTCTGTATGTTGGGTACTCTTCCGACCTTCACAAAGAAACTGATAATGCATCCCTTCCAATAACTGAGACCTCTTTACTCTGCCTTTACCAAAAAAGGATTTTATTTCAGAAATGTGAAACTATGATTGTGCTACCCACTCACGAATTCACTCTCATACACACTCATCTGCCCACTTGGTGACAGACTCTCTCATTCACTGACTCACCCACTGACCAACTCACTCACTCTTGATATTTCAGAATGCAGAATGAAAGCCTACCATCAGGGCATAGCATTATGGGCAATCTTGGCTTGCCAATTAGTTACACACATTTGGTTATGGGTGGATTATTATTGGCAAGCCAATCCAGAATATGTAGATTTTAAATAGATTAATACAGGTGGGCCAGTTCATGCAAAGCACAACACATGCAGCCAAAAACAGTATACACCGTAAGGGTTACGTGTCTTTATATCGAAACAGTTTATATTGAATGTACATATTTTGAATATTTTATAATGAAAACTTTTATAGTGAATGCACTTTTTTGGGGGGTGGGGGCTTTCCCAAAAATATGTAACCCTTTACTGCACCCCTAAATGAATTCACTATAAAGGTTTTCAATATAAAAAAAATCGATATATGGGCATTCAATATAAAACATGAGATATAAACACTGTATATTGTTAGCTTCAAATCTATTGCATCTTCTTAAACTCGACCAATACAAATTGTTCCAATCCAATGTGTGCCATTGGAAAGGCTTCGCTCGGAGGCAATCATAGGCCCCTGCAGCGACCAGAGGGGGTGAACAGAGCTATCCAAGGAGGCCCTGCTTTGGCACAATGCCTATGTAGGTTTTCGGTTGGATTGGATCTTTAATGGCCCTCTACCCCGGGGTGTGGGTGGCACTGTCATCGCTACTGTAGGAATTGACTGTTTACAGAGTTTTGGAGAGAAACTTGGGGAATTGGCCCACACTGCTTTTGGCCTTCTTTGAAATAATTTAAGTGCAGGAACGATCCACAATATTTCAAGCACAGTTGCATAGTAACATAAACATTCAAATGGTTAAAAAATACGACTTCAACTACTTGTATCACTAATATAAATTCGCTTTTTCAAGTGGACGTTTGCTCACAAAGCAGCTGCACTAATCACAACGCAATCTGCAAGTAGTGGACATGGATGAGCAACTTTTGACAGTGACTACTCACACTCTTAAGATTCAATGCTCAAAAGTGTGCGTTTTGTTAGGCAAAGGACATGCCTCTATAAGAGGTTCAGCAACCACAGACCCCTCTGTGCTTTTTAAGTCTAGGTGCACTACACCGACTGGGTGCTGCAGAGTCGATGGGTGAGTCAATGGTCGTTGTTTTTTTTTCTTCTCAAAATCTAATTGATGTGTAATATGGAACATTAATTAGTAGAAACGTGGCTCAATAGAACCTAGGCGACTGTCTTGCAAAGCACCGATAATATGTGCGGTTTAAAATTAATTGTATATCTGTTTTTTTTTTTTTTAATATATTCTTTAACGAATATGTTGTGGATGCTCCCCTTCAATGGTCTTACACAACGACACATCTCTGCTAAATCATTACATGATCTATTTATTTTTCGATCTTCCATTAGCTTAAAATGCTGTAATGATTACAAGGACGTTTACTTATATGAACATCAATAGCAGTTGGATTGTCTGCGGTTCTTTGATGCTGAACGATGAATAGTGTAATTGCAATGCTTTTGATTCTAGATAATCACACTGATGACATTAGGACAAAAGTCAAATGTAATTACAAGACAAATTACATGCAGGTTTTATACATGATTTGCAAACAATCGAACTGAAATATATAATAACATCTATGCATACATTGCTAGTTCTAAGGTATCAAGCACATGTGCAACCTTTTCTTTGATTGCCACATATTTCTGAGGTCCTATATATCTACAGAGTTTATTGGCTAATCGATTACCAATAACACATGTATGTATTTATATATATTCAAGAAAGTTGCAGGGATGTTAATGTAAGAACTTAACTCAACAAAAATCCCCCTGAAATTTAGATAAACACAGATTAACTTCCCGCCCCCTGTTGTGCAGCCTATGACCACAATGATGGCATCACAAATGGAATTGATGACATCACCAATGATATCAAACATCTGGTTCACTTGTTTTTGTTCACTGACATATCTAGGCCATTTGTTTTTGTTCGCTGACAGTGAGAATTAAAATAAAATCAAACAGTGCTTTATATCTAGATGTTAACCATGACCTATGTTGTAATGGTACTTTCCTTAGGGTTTGGCCTCAGCTCACTACCACCTGGAGGTTCTTGACCTTAGAACAGGTGCACTGATGCAGAGAAGGAACAAGAGGAAGACAAAGATGAGGACGTACCTAGCTCCAGCCCCAAGAAAGAATCATGAGTGTGGCGTTTTTTTTAAGACTGTTGGAGGGGTAGCAAGGGCTTGGGATGCAAGTATTTACTTCATTGAGTGTGGAGTCACACTCCGTTGTGGACAACATGGGCAGTTCTCCTTCGGTACCACCTTGATGAGCAGCCACACTCGCCAAACAACGCGTGTGCTCTAAGAAAGGCTGTTCCTTTCTCTGGGAGAAGGCTTTCCTCCTCTACACCATCTACACCACACAGTCTACTCCTGTAGGGTAGAGGATTCCAGCAGCAGCCTCTCAGGCCACACAAGTGGCTGTTGATCCTTACCTTTCTTGGACAACAGTAGTCTATATGTACTGCGACACACCATTCTGCAGGGGGGAGCAGTTTCAAAGTGCCTTTGAGGCTGCGGTAAAGAAGGACGAGAAACACTGCCCCAAACCTTGGATTTCAGGCAGGCTCAACACCTTCCCCTGTCCATCCCTATCAGTGGTTGGTGCCCCTTTCTTCTCTTCCCTCCCCCACCATACCTCCTTGCCTCTCCTACCTGGAAAAACAGAAAAAAATAAACTAAAATTACAAAATCAAAAAATATACAAAAATGGTTCCATTGGGAGCAGCATTTCAAAGTAAAAAAAAGAAAAATGAAACAAATAAGCTTATAGACTCCATCTACTTCATATTTTTCTGTAAAGTAGTTAGACGCTATAAGATTCTCGAACATTTACTTTAGCCAATCAGTCCATAACTTAATTTCCGTTGAAGAGCCATGAAAGTACATCCTAACACATACATAATAATAAAACAGCAATAAATAACATATTCCAAAATACAATTAATCCGGATTCAGAATATACCCCCAACCACTACTACCCGGGATCAATGAACTCAAAGCCCCACTAGCTTCCTTTCAACACAGCCAAACACATTTTGTTCTATGCTAATAGAACTAAAAGGGCATTGTATATTAGAGACAAAGAAAAAAGAACATATAGAATTTTCTTTCCCAAATATTTTTCTCTAGCTTACAATAAGTGCAATAACTTCCTAGGTACATTTGCAGCCTATATAGTCTGCGGACAGTATAATATTCAAATTAACTCAATCTCTTCGAAAAATATTCCATCCATCACACTTTATATTTTAATTGTGGAAAGATGTCATTCCAACATCCTGTAAAAAAGCACATACAGCTGTATTTAAATTCTGCTTGGCTTTTTCAATGTGTGGACAAAACAAGTTAGAATGTAGTTAGAATGTTTCCACATTTGCCTTTGAGCTATCCAAGAAAAAAGAATCTTTGAACCTGGAAACAGTTCCATTAACTTTGTAAATGCATCCTTCATGGCAAAATGTAAGGATATTCCAGTCACATAGCCCAAACGGTTGCCTCCACAGTGAACTATAATGATGTTTGGATGTTTCAAACCATATTCTCACACAATGTTAGAAATTCTGCCCACTATAATCCTCAAACTGCATACCAAGAAACTTCAAATTCTTCTAAACCGAGATACAAAGACAATACACACTGTTTAGAGTAAACCTTTAACCAATGGGCCCAAGGTCATCTCAGCACCCACACACTCTACTCCTTCATAGCCATAGCCACAGCCATCTTCACTCCACATAATATAGAAACCACTTGCTATCTTGTGTTCCTGTACACAATAACCATGTAACATGATTGGCTTATCCCTCGATGTCTGCAGACATTGTGACTGTCTATGGTCTCCATAGTCCTATTTACATGCCAGGCATCATTAAAAGACCCGGATGGCACGTGCAAGTCTGCAGACTCTTGTTGGGTATCCTCGGACACCGTCACAAAGGGCAGCCCTTCCACTCATTTTAGTTTTATGTTTGTAACACTCCCTCATTGGCTATTTTCAATCAGTCACACATCCATCCACCAATCACGTCCAAAAACTCTACATGTAACCCTGTAACCTCACTTCAACACTGCAGATGTGCATTTCAACCGTGAGAGTACATGTCTTAGGTCAGTCACAGCCTCCAGCATGAATGAAATACTGTGAAGCTCTCCAAGATTTCTATTGGCAGATTCATCAATATCTACATCCAACAAAATATAGCACAGATATGCTTATATTATTTAAGCATTGTTTAACACCTTTATATATATTTATGCAGGGGTGCTGCCACTACCCTGTAATAAGCATCTCAATCAGCATATTCTCTTTTTAAACCAGTGCTATCAAATGCCATGTATTGAAACATTCTGCACCTGGTCACATCAAGTGGGAGTTATTTGCATGTACGGCCAGCATAATTAACTTCCACACACCAACCGCCACTTAACAGTGTTCTACAAAGTGTGTGCACTGCATTTCCCTTATTTGTTGAAACAATTTACAAATAATGCTACTGTAAATGCACATATTCATTTTTGAACTTTCAACAAAAAGCTCATTAAAATATTTTTTTTTAAAAGAACAGCATTTTTCCTTACATATAAATGTAATATTTTCCAACCTTTCTCATCAAAACCCTAATAGGGCCAGCATTCTCCACCTGCTCACACATGTATATACTGCTGAAGTATCTATATGCAACAAGTGCCCTTGCATACAAAATACTAGTCTTTTCCAACCACTACTATAAGACGTAATACACTGCTGCAACTACAAACTGCCATTGCATTACCACTATGCCACAGTTTCCCTATTTGTTAAAAACACTCCAACACATTACAAATACATTGCACCACAAACACTGCACTTTCCTTATTAAAAGCACCAATCCGAAATATTGCCTTACTGTAAAAACACACATTGTTCATGCCTTTTGACAACAAGCCAAACTTTGCTGAACAGCTTATAACATTACATATTAGCTCTAGAAGAAACTTTACTGTGCTGCAAAAATAACCTGTGCATGCATCTTTATAACATGGCCATTATTACCCTGTTCCTTATAATGTGCCACACAGCACTAGTCATAGTCCCATTTTTCAAACATAGTTAACATACTTTACTGCGCCACTCATAGCACAACTTTGTTCACTCTTTCCCTACAACTCTTCGTACCTTAATAAATAACAAACTATCTCAGGAAAATTACTTCACCATTACCACATATATCGGCTAACTTTCTTTTAAAATTACAGGAAAAACTAATATTGACAAAGACAGCCACCAAACGAAGAAAACTCTTCACATCCTACATAGTAACTAGATTAATATAGCATGTATATCTCTCTTATTGTAACAATGTAATTGTAACAATGTACTTTCACTATATCTTAGCCTAGAGCATTCTTTTATGCTCAAGAATATTGTATTCCACTCAAACTCATTCTATTACAGCATTCACACTCTTTCTATTCCTATCTAAACATTGCTGTTTATTCAATTCACCACCAATGACTAGCAACATATCCATCTCTCATCAACTTCTAGACAAGAATTTAATTTCCTTACTTTTCCATAGCCTTATCCAAGTGAAGTCCATAATTCCAACCCACCAACTTTCACACTCATTGCATTTCAAATTACTAGCAGACATTAGCACATATACACATACTTCCTCACCCCTTTTCAATTACACACATACAACCCTCACACCTATGCACTAAATCACATCATTATAGCAACCACTGTTTTCCTCAACACATGATATTCCTTCTTATTTAATCACACGACCACTCCCTTACTCACTAACACCAGTAGTGCTCAACACATTCTACTATCCATAGTTTATCACCCATTCCCCATCACATTAATACACTCATTTTATACACCACATGATTTAAATCTCATTTACACAGCCCATCACACCTATACAGCCTCTTACTCTTACAGCCTTCCCAACCAAATCTATCAACCAACTACACAATCACACAGCACTCTATTAATCTGTACAATAATACCCACAGACCCATGCATAAACATTCCACAATATTCAAAAACAAATTGTCTTTTTCCCAACAGACAGAACAGACTGCCTACTAAAAACCAACTCTGTAGACAACAAAGAAAATAGAGAGCAGATAAAATTAAGAACAAGCTATATAGTCATCCGCCTCTAAAACAATTTATAGAAAACATTACAACAGAACAGCTAGTAACCTCACTCAACGAAAGTAAACCAGCCTCCTCTGAAAAAGTAAAGACTCTCAGGAAAAAATGAAAAGTAAGAAAAGATGTACAAACAAAAGCAGACCTAAAATTAACCTAACACTATATCTACCAATGCTAACGTAACCACAATAAAGCAGTCAAAAAGATCAATTTTATAAATCATTTTCCACCATAGAGTTTGAAACAATCTTATACAGAGAGCTCAAATGTTGCGATCTACCCTTAACAATTGTGACAACTAATCTTCGAAGTTCTAATAGACTGCACATTTCTACTAAAGAAAAAGTTCTTCATATACATTTTAAACGGAATGAAACCACTAACTAAATTACAGAAAGTACTTCTAAACATGCACAATGTCAATATAGATAACTTTTCAAACTTCTGTGAAGTTGAATGGATTCATGCAAGCAGTACAGAACCATATTTCAATGAAGAGGCTTGTCTCAGGAGGATAGCTCAGGAACAACATGCTCATGTTGGAAGCAAGATGACACAAAGCACCACAGGTTTGACCCCCGGGTCCACACTTAGAAACCTCTGGGTATTAAGCACATTATAAATAACCTATCATATCATAAACAAGAACAAAAAACACAATTGCCAAAGACAATAATGTTTGAGGCAATTCAGTTGTAGGAGACACCATTATGGCAAAGAAACCCTTACAGCAAAAACATCCCCAACAAACTTTCAACCACGTGTTCAATTTTGCCCAAACAAACTGTCCAGTGTAGAAATGGATGTGCAGCTCAATATGTAATGTCCGCCAAGAATCCTTCAAATCTTTATGACAATTCCTCAATCACTATTTGAAACTAAAAGACAAAAGTATAATCAAAACTTTACAAATTATGGACTGCAGCCCAGTACGCATCCTCACTGAAATGCGAGTAAATTAATTAGCCCGCATTTCTTGAACTGCTTGCAAAAGCACATTCCACCTCATCAAAATGTTAGCAACACACTTTTCCACTATACAAAACCTTGTGCATAGACTATACTATGCAAATAGTCCTACTCTAGAACTGCACATTTTAAATAACATTCTCCTACGTGGGACAGCCAAAGAACTCCCTTGAGAAATAGAGCACATCAAAAGGAAATATTTTGGTACGTAGAAAATTCAATAACATTCAATAATATTTTGGACTTAGAAAATTGGATAACTTAAGAAAACATTATCTAAAACCTCACAAACAACAACCTCCTTATACACACATACAAAAAAGAAATAGCAAAGTGTTAACACACATCTGCTGAAATACCAGTAAAAGTTTGTATCTATTATCATAGAACATTTTATAAAAAGACCACACAAATAGTAGATATGGCCTACAAAATAATGGACAATGAGGAATCCCAATGGTTTCAATTAGCTGTACATCTAACAGCAGAAAATAAATACAACATGACGGACCCCTCAATTCTTTGTATATACTACAATACAAAGCTTAACAATAACCAGATTCCATCACGTGCTATCACTAATAACTTAGAATTCATCCACTTTCAAAAGCTCTCCAACAACTTAACTTGTATGAGAGCATTATAACCCAAACAGTGCACCCATTTCAAGCTATAATATGCATTCAACTGGAAAACTTCCAAATTGCTTCCATCAAAGTTACTAAAAGGCATTCATTCCAAAGTGTATTTGTCATGTGATATTAAAGACAATGTACCAACAAAAGACACAATCATTTGCCAACTAGTCGACTTAAAGTAAGACAAGCCCTACAAGAGCTCAAAGAAAACCATGAATACAGAGATACAGAGATATAAAGATAGAGGAATACCTTAGAGGAATTGCTCAAATAATTGAAGAATCACCAGAAACTGGCCAATTTGAACATGTAGTTCCTGTTACTTCAGCCAACATTTTATACCAGCATGCAATTACCCACTACATTCCAAAGACACCTTAGAAGATGCATTAGAAACACATCAAATGCATCAAGCCAAAGGATCTCAATGAGCATATGGGAGAAAAATGTAGAAGCATGTTCTTTTCCTCTACTCTTTCCTACAGGAGAAGGAGGAAGATATGAAAGATCCACACACATTAGTGCATCTGTTCTTTGAAAACAAACTAGCAATTCTATTTTATGGAGTTGCACACACAATAAAAACAGGCTCACATTTCTTAACTATGTCCACTAACCAACTCCTTCAAAAGATAAAAGACAAAGATAACATGTTTCAGTCAAGTGTCATACATCTCTTGGCAAACATGCGTGGTACAAACTACTGGTTCCAACGTCACGCTGATGTATGTTCTATGCTAAGGAACCTAGTTCCACGTAAATTGTTTTTTAATTTATTTATGTACTTATATCACGCTGAAAGCCTGCAGACATCAGGGCACATGAAACACAGAAACAAACATCAAACAAAGTTAATTTAAGTTGTGCAGAATATGCATGAGATGACTTGCATCACTTCTTAGGCACTGCAAACCAAAGTAAAGAGGTAATAGATATAAAAACACCAGGAGAACTCTATTCCCTTGACCCTAACACTATTTCCAGATACGCTCACCACTGCTTCATTGACATGCCGCACTTCATCTGCAATTAAAATACCCCTCCACTCAGAAAAGTAGAACACTTATTTTGGAGAAAATAATATCAATCCAGAGGATCACCACAGATCCACATGCTTTGTGGATAAAGGATGCTCCCAGATTTGGCCATGACAGTGATTCCGCTGTTTTACAATTTATTCAAAAACACATTGACTGTGACATCCCTTCAGAAACCACACATAGTGACCTACGTACACAAATCTTACACTTTCAAAAACATAAGTCTGGCAAATACTGCTGACATCGATAAAAAAGCAAAGGTACATACTATAAAAAATGTTGCTTTAGCTTCCCTAGACCAGTTTCCACAGAAGGACAAGTAAAAAGCTTCATGTCTTCTGTTAGACACAGGGAAAAAGGAAATCCTCTAAAACATATATAGCATTAAAAGGGATGAGACATCCTCCTTCACAACATGTGAAGGAAGCCTAGTAAAACCTCCTAAGCCCAGCCAAATTAATCATATAAAGTTAATATTTAAATCTCCACAACATCAATGATTACAATGCAATAATTACTTTCGTGTGGAATGCAAATATAAACATACAAAACATTAAAGACAATTACACTGCAGTTGCAAGATATGTCACTGCCTATCCCATCATAGGTTAGAAGACAGAGATAAAAGACCTTTGGGATCACATAACATCTGACAAAACCATGTCACACACATTGTACAGCTTTGTTATAAAAATGCAGTCACAGAGAATGCAGGTGCTACAAAGCTGCAGAACATTTAACAGGTACACCCTTATATTGGAAATCCGAAAACATTGCCTGGCTAAACCTTGGTACAGCTTCATCGTGAAAAAGGTTACTAAAACCCTACCAACAGATAGCCACAAATGATCCCAACCCACAGGACATTTTAAAAAACAATCTAATTGACCCATACTACCCAAACAGAAGTACTGCTTTGGAAAACATATACCTGTACAACATAGCCCAAACCTACTCCTAAAAATACAATGTCACTCCAGATGAGACAACTGGCATTTTTTATTTATGTATGTACTTATATTGCGCTGAAAGCCTGCAGACATCAGGGCACATGAAACACAGAAACAAACATCAAACAAAGATACTTTAAGTTGTGCAGAATATGCATGAGATGACTTGCATCACTTCTTAGGCACTGCAAACCAAAGTAAAGAGGTAATAGATGTAAAAACACCAGGAGAACTCTATTCCCTTGACCCTAACACTATTTCCAGATATTTTCACCACTGCTTCATTGACATGCTGTACTTCATCTGCAATAAAAATACCCCTCCACTCAGAAAAGTAGAACACTTATTTTAGAGAAAATAATATCAATCCAGAGCATCACCACAGATCCACATGCTTTGTGGATAAAAGATGCTCCCAGATTTGTCCCACATCTACTCCTACAAATACAATGTCACTACAGATCAGACAACTGGCAAATATTCAGTCACAACATGTGAAGGAAGCCTAGTAAAACCTCCTAATCCCAGGTAAATTAATCATATAAAGTTAATATTTAAATCTCCACAACACAGATAACTTTATTACATGGCCCTTCTGAAGGTTTTCAAACCTTGGAGAAAAGAAGAATTATAAGGTGACCAAGACTCATTTGAAGTTGGATTCAATACAAATGTAAGCTTTACAACAAATTTCATTTTTAAACATTACACACACATGTTGGACAAAGAAAGCCAACACGAGGAAGAAATAGAACTTCTACAATATACGGCCACTCATGAAGGCTTTTAACCTTCTCTTACAGGAAGACAATAACCACTTTGAGAACCACTATTTCTAAATGAAGCAGAAATAGGCAATACTGAGGTAGAAAATACCATGTATCAATCAAAACAATCTGAAGAAGACCTGTCAGTGCTCAAATCATAGCTAAATGATGAACAACTCTCGATGTATCTAGCAGTCACTGAAGAAATTGAACATGGTTTTAAACATATTACTGAAACTTGTAGCTGTAGCAATTATAAACCTCTGCTCCTTTACATAAGTGGTAAAGATGTTTCTGGTAAAATGTTCATAATTAGAAAACTCAGCAAATTTCTATAAGACATAACAAACAACAACCTTTCACCTGTTGTAACAGCTCCACAAGTCTAGCTGACTACAATATATGCGGTGTGACTTTACAATGACTACAGCTACTCCCAATGGAATACAAAACAAATGAAGAATTCTGCAAATTATCAGCAACACCTGCTACTGAAGACAAGCAGAATTCTGAACCAAATGAAAGTCCCCCTGATTGATGAAGTAAGCATGGTTCCCAACCTCATGCTGTCATTAATTCATCTTAGAATGCAAGAAGTTCTAAAAACCGACTTAAAACAACTGTTTGGAGGAAAGCGTGTTATTGTTTTCGGAGACCTCCTACAGTTAGCACCAGTAAAACGTCAACCTATTTTCAAAACATTTTTACTTTTACAAAGGTAGCGGGCGCCCCTCTCTCGCAAGAACAGACATGATAACCTGTTGAGTGGTTATTAACCACTTGAGAGTTCGCAGCCACTGCTTTTACTCACTGTGCCTTTCACAGATGGGAAATATCCATTTGCATATCAGTCTTTGTCCTGCCCAGGGGCAGTCCAGCACCAAAATACAATGGCAACTCCAATCTGAACGAGAGTACCACCAGCAACCCCATACACGTGTTTCACCCTTGTTGGGGATCATCAGTGAGGTGAAGCTGATGCCTCTCTAAGCACAGTGAGAGGGAGACCACGTCTGGTTGCCCCCAGGAGACCTAGGGTTACCAATCCCAGGTTCCTTAACAAATAGTTTTACAAAGGTAGCGGGCGCCCCTCTCTCGCAAGAACAGACATGATAACCTGTTGAGTGTTATTATTAACCACTTGAGAGTTTGCAGCCACTGCTTTTACTCACTGTGCCTTTCACAGATGGGAAATATCCATTTGCATATCAGTCTTTGTCCTGCCAGTAAAACTATTTTCAAAACAGTAGGACGCAAAAAATGCTGCAATACACTCGGCAGCATTGGAAATGGAAATATCTGGCAACATTTTCACAACAGAGAACTACCAAATGCCCTCACCTCCTTTGGCATTACACAGCATATTTGCGACCCTATACATATCAAAGGGCGATCACTTGACCGGATACCCAACAACAATTGCCAAATTTCCATAAAAGCCAACTTGCCCTGTCCCTGATCCGACCATCAAGTCATCATCTTTGCGCTTCCCTGTGGCCCATACGCCAAACCTTTCATCATGTCGCTCCCACCCTTCTTGCCCGCTGTACAAAACAACTCACCAAAGAAAGCCTCACTCCTTGCCTCAGCACACTAAATCCAGATTTCCTTGAGAGTGCCCCCCCACGCACTTAGCATACTTCTACTCCAAAACTCTAGCCAATGCTATTGATTCCAGAGCTCTGCTGGTACAGAAACAAGCCAAACCTATAATCCACTCTAATTCCTGATATACCCCTGATTTAGCCACCCTCAGAACTGAAAAAAAGACTTGCTGAAACATGCTGGAATAGCAACCCCGCGGAAGCCACTAAGCTCCAATTCCAAACAATACAAGAAAGCCATTATCCAAGCGAAAGCCAGCACCTTCAACACCAGGATTCCCAAAGCCAACTCTAACTCAAAAGAACTGTTTGCCATCATTAGAGAACTTGAAACATCAATCCACCAAGCCGGCACTCTAACCAAAGATGCTGCCTGTTACAATAGTATCCAGGAAAACTTGCTGTTAAAAATTGACACGCTACAAAAGAACATTTCTGTCAAACAAACCAGCACACCCTTCGGCACAGTCCCTTCCATGCCTATATCTCTAATAAGCTTGGAGTCCCCTTGTTCATCTTCAATAAAATAACCATTCAGGAAATGCAGTGCATTCTCCCAAGCATCACACCATCACGTTGTAAAGGTGATTTCTGCCCAGCCCACCGGTCAAAGACTGTGCTGAAACATTAGCACCCTTCATCACAGCTTTCATTAATGCCCCCTTCACCTCCAGATTGGTAGCAGACTGCCTAAAGGAAGCCTTTCCTCCTCAAAATTCTTGATGGGGAGGCCTATATTAAAAATCAACATCATCTTGAGTCCATCCAAATCCTAGGGATGCAACCAATACAGTTTCTGAACAGGGCACGGTTGGAATCAGTGCTCTTAGACTGGAAAAATCAAATGGATGATATCAGAGATGAGGAACAGCTAGCCTTACTTCTCCTCTCAGATCTGTCTGCTGCCTTCAACCTGGTTGATTATAACATACTGTGGCATCATCTGACATCTTCAGCCTCCTTCTCCACAGAAGCAGTCCCTTTGATTGCCTCCTTCCTTGAAGGTAGAGTTATGAAAGTCTGTGCAGACAATGCTTGTGCAGCACGCTCACCTATCAACTACAGTATGCCTCAAGGGCCCTGCTTGTCCCCTACACTTTACAATATTTTCACAAAACCCCTCTTTGATCACCTAGACTCCCTCGGCATCGCCTACAACAATTATGCAGACGATACGCAAATCCTCCTTCCCCTCTCAGGGTCCAACCATGCTAATGCTGCCACTTATGCCACCATCCAAGCCTGGATAGCCACTCATAGACTCTTCCTCAATGATGAGATGGGAAAACAGAACTTTTCATCATTGCTCCACCTCAGAAACTGAACCCCTTGTACTCATCCTTCAACATTGATGGCTCAGTGATACCAGTTTCCTCATCTGTGAAATCTCTTGAAGCTTACCTCAACTCTACCCTCTCTGTCACATGTCAAGTCAACACCATCTCCTCAGTGGAAGCTTACTCCACTAAACTCATGAATGCTGCCAGATCCTTCCTCAGCAACAACAACTGTCTAAGCATTGCCCACTCAGTTGGGGGAGCCAGGCTAGACTACTGTAACATCCTGTTTGCCAGCACCTCATCTCACAATATAAAGAAACCCCAGACTATCCAAAATAATGCCCTTTGTGCTGTGCTTAACATTCCCCACTCAGAACACATCTCAACTGCCCACTGGCTCGCCATCAGAGCCCCACAATACATATCGCAAAAAGTCGGTATGTCCCAGCCTTCCCAGCCCACTATAAACCCCTACTCTCACAGGCTTCTACAACCAAAATTCAAACGAAAGCAGGAGGCTCAAGCTTCCCTGTTAATGCAGCTAAGCAGTGGAACTCCCTCCCACCTGCTCTCAGAGAAGAAGGCTCCTTCTGTGCCTTCCGCAAAGCCCTTATAACTCGGTTGTTCAATTAATCTGCCTATGTCAACCACAATGCAACCTGTTTGATATTTCACAAATGTTGTCTGCCTCGTCTTTGGGCCACATATAACTAGTTTCACAGTGCCCTGATGCCAGAGGGTTTGTGCTCTCTTTACAAATGAAGTAAATAAATAAATAAATAACTCAAAACATACATCAGTCTTCAGATCTAACCTATGCTAATATTTTAAAAAGCATAAGAACTGATCTGCTTACTAAAGATGTAATCCATGTTAGAACCTAGAGTAATCAATGAGCTGTATGGACAAAAGACTACTGCCCCTGATGTCATGCATCAATTAACTAAACAAAGTATAACATGCATATGCTTAGTGCCAACCTTTGCAAGCTGTAGCCAATTCAACAATACAATGTTGAAAAAGAAATGCAACTCTTTATGCATATCAGCTCCATAGACAAACTAGAAGTGTATGGCATGACACTCCCTATGTGTCAAGCAACGGCACGACTAAATGGCCTAGAAAAATGTATCTCCAACACAGCTGGATTAGAAAAACTATTAACTGTGTGTCTAAACTGCAGACTAATTCTAAAATGTGACCTTTACTTTGAACAAGGTTTATTCATTGTAGCAATTGGTACAGTTGTTAGATTACCAACATATCAACATGACAAAAACATTCAGCTTGTCACCATCCACTTTGACAACTTGAAGAAGTTAAATATGCTGCACAATAGCACATACACCCATATAGCTGTAGACTGTCATAATTGTGGTCAAAGGCTGCACAATAGGGGGCACTAAGTTAAGGTGGCTTTAGATACATTCCAGGGGTTTTGTTGCATTAAGTTCTCACCTTAATGTCCCTGCAACTAATGATTTTACTTGAATTTCAAGGGTTTTGTTATTGCATACATAATTGACATTAGTAATACAGACAATTAGGCTAATGAAAGCAATGTATCGTGTGTAGAAAGTAAAATAAAAAGAAATGTATAACTAGGTTCTCCCCTAATAAACCTGTCCTTAAAAAAATGTTGTTTGCATATTTATTTAACTTTGAAAAGTGTGGTTAATAATGATGACTTGAATATTTTAACATTTACTGTGTACAAAGACTACACTCTATGTATCCTAAATCTTTACAAGACTACTGGCCACATATATGTACATATGTTTTTTTAACAGTTTTATAGCCGCGGCTACCAAAGATGCCTGTGCAGCTAAATACAACAACAACTTGGGAGTTTTACTCGTGGCTTCCACAGGGGATAACCACAGCTATAATGAAAATACATAAGGATATTTTGTTTTTTTTAACACACAGTGTATTGAAAGGATCAATTAAGGGTGTTTGAAAAGGCTAAAAAAGGAACAATTATTTATTTCCATAATTTTATATTTTTTACTTTTTGTTTCTGTTTTTTTTTTCTCTAAAGAATGTAGTAAAAAAGAATGGACACTTAAAAATATACCTAGCCTTGGTAATTGGCTGTACGTTGTGACAAAAGCCTTGCCCCAAGTATCTAGGGTGCCACCTCCCACCTCGATAAAGCTGTGGCAGGTTTTGCACATCACAACAAAATAAGAAAGATCAGGCGCAGGCAGGATGGACTGAGGTTGGGTGTTACTTGGTGGAAAATAGCTGGTTTTTGTATTGAAAGTCTGTGTTACAGATGATAAATACTGCTCTGCTGATCTTGCTTCATGTGAGTTTACCTTATGTTTCACATGGGCATTCCTACATGGTTCATCCACTTCATCCCAATGAACATGGACAAGATGTTGAATTAACGTGGATTTCCCCAAGTTTTGCGACGGCTTATGCAAAGGTCTCCTCTGCAAAACCTAACCAGAAATTGCACATGACCTCCTTGATCTCCTATTTGCTGTGATGGTCGTTTACAGGGACATGTTGCCAACTATCAGCAATTTTTTTTGTGTGCACATTGCCTCTTCTATGGTGGTAAAGATGAAGCCACCCACCCCACTTCATCATCACTGTTGGTCGTAGTTATTTTGAAATGCAGGAACATGGAGGAAAAATTCAAAATGTAAAAATACACAACACTAAAAGCACTCCGCACACAACTTTAAAAAAAAGAATAAGGTAAAATATCCACAAATGACAAACTACAAAGACAAAGGTCAAAGGTATAGGAAGAAGAAAAGTAAAAAAGGAATGGATAAATCAAGGTAATGCTTATAAAAGTTTGTGACGGCTTAAAAAGAAGTTCACCCAACAAGCGTCAAAAAGCAATGACAGAAAACAGGAAAGACGTGCTTGAGAGAAGGGTATAACAGGTGTTACACGATATAGCGAATCAGAATGTGTTTTCCATATGCGTGGGTATGCCCAAATCAATTACATGTTCGTGCTTAAATTATTATTATTGACAATTGCCTGAGGAAACGAGAAAACAAGCCTGCACATGGCCTTACCCGCATCAAGGGGATCCACAATAACTTTGAAGGATGTGTTCATGCGACTATGCATCATCGGGCCCTTGTTCCCCACTCAATCGGATAACAAGATGTGCTCCCCAGTTTAGCCGCATCAACATACAGCCCAATCACATACTGCAGTATAGTGACGTGGCCACAGCCATGAAGAACATCATAATCCCCCAATGGTACTTCAAACTTCATCAACATGGCTAGCACACTTTGCACCTGTAGCACTGTGGCTGCACGTTTGCACATGACTCCTGGCCACATCAACAAATGGACCTATCACATGTTGCAATGTATTGAGGCGGATATGCCCACCTCGTATAATGAATCAGCTTGTGCGAAAGTGGCTAATCGGAGCAGGCGGCGGTGCATAACCACGAATAATCACCCCACCTACAAACAAATACTTTGATCATTGCTACTAGTGCTTGTTAGTGAACGTTTTACCAAGTTACTACAAGGACATTTGTTGCTTTAACCCTTTAATTGTTTCTCCTTGTTACGCACGTTTACCCTACTTTTCTTTTCACTTGGCTTGTCATTTATTCAGCTTGTCTATTTGTTGTTCTACTTTTTTTCTTCTTTGCTTAAAAGCTTTTGAATTTTTGTGGCATTATCTTTATGGTGATGTCATGTTCCTCATTTTACATTTTCCTCCACAGTTGGACAATTCGACATGTCTGACCATTAGAACAACAGCAGCAGCGGTGACTATGTCATTTGGGTCCCCAATCTATCATCACCTAGGAAGAAAGCCTCAGGAATAAAAACAGTCTCAGACAGTTGGAGATATTTCAAAGTCAATACTTCGCTAAAAAGGAGACAAAATATACAGTGCACATTGTGCATGAAGACTCTAAGACGTGGACTGTCAAATGTACCTTTGCAAAGCCTTGGAACATCTTTGATGATCAATGATCTGTTGAGAGTGCATTGGGATGATGTGGATGACACATGTCGGAAATCGCATGAACACCACAAACTTAAAATGCATGGGGCTCATGTATTATGTGCATAAAAATCAGCACCTCCTCCAGCAGCTGCATCTACCAGTAGGATGTCAATGACACTAAAGGAAGCCTCAACTTCTGCCACCATATCAACTGCACCTGTTCCAATTTTACTGGCTCCCAATGTCTCAGTTATGACAGTCATGTGGGAACTATACCTCCAATAGATAGCCATAGGAGGTGCCACAATTTAGGATTGCGAGAAGGCAATATCTCAACACCAGATTAACTCTCATCCTTACTTTTTTTTTAAAGTGGCACTTTCTCCCCTGTTTTGAAAATAAATAACATAATTCCCCAAAAACTATGTTTCCTTTTACTTTAATTCCCTTGGTTATATGTTTCATCCTTATGTGTTTTCCGTCCCTGTTCCAACCCTGTTTTCCTTCCCCCAAAATATACCTTTTAAGGGCTACCCTTTGAGTTACAAAAATGTATTAAATTGAACACAGACTGCAATAATATATTACAATATCTATTCTAATTTGTTTTATGCAGTTTGAGTGACTAAAATACCCCCAAACATTAACTTATAATCGCGGTTATAATGTTGCTGATGGGTCTGTAGCTGCGGATATAAGCACTCGAGTAGTTGCTCACCTTAGCCATGCCTGCATATACCTGCATCTCATTGGCTGATGCTGTAGCCGCAGCTATAAATAATATAAACAATATACAAACCTGTGTGTAAAAATATGTGCATTGTGTACATATATGTTATATTCATAAGATGTGTTAACTAATACCTTTTATATGTGAAATCTTCTTTGTAGAATAAGCCTAATTCTGAAACAGAAAAAAATGTATTTCACAATAAAATAAAAAGAATATTGAAAGTTTTTTTTAAAATGGTGCTAAGTGAATACTGAATGTATTCCTAGTTTTTTTTGCTTCTTGCAGCCATATCCCATCTCATCCTCATCACCCCTCACCTCATCACCCCTCACCTTCCCAGAGATTATTTGATAGGTTTGACAATTGCAATATTGTGTTTTTTAATATGTTTTTACTGTGATGTCCGTGGACACCGGCCGCTGTCTGCGAATCTCAGATGGCGGGCGTTTCCAAAAATCTGACGCACCTCACACTTCATCCCAGTCAATCAGCAAACACGTGACGTGTCCGCGGACATGACGCAAGCCAATTAACCAATTGGTGTCCTGTCCGTGTTCCATTCGGAGCGGGCCACATACTTTTCTTGCAAAGTTTGGTGAGGATTTGTCCATGGGTAGCCAAGTTATAAGCCGCTCAAACAGTGCTCTTCCTATGGGTTTAGCAATTTAGCCATAACTACATGGCCGCTACCGCAGGCTATGTAATATATATATATGAACAAACTGTGTTAAAGGGGCATTATGGTTAAGTTGCACTAATAAAAAGGTATGAAATTCAATGAAAAAACTTTGTCAAAGGGACGTTATCGTTAGTAAAACCAAATAAGTGCATACATTTGATAGTTGTGGTAAGCTAAGCAACCATAATTCACGCCACCACCATGGACTGCTAAGACTAACACACAGGACATCAAAGACGACATCAGAAACGTCATTGATGACATCACTGATGACATCACATGTGAAATTAATTTTGATGAAAAGTCCCTACAAGAGGTTATGTTTACAATGTTGGTAACAAGATGTCAGGGGTGATCCATTAACAATCTAGCACAAAGCACATACTTGGAAGAATACTATCAGAACTGCTATTTATCTTAGAAATGGCATCAGCTATTGACATTCCTCCTCGCAAAAGCCACCACCACCACCAGCTGGAGGACCTACACAACAAAAAAAGTGCAGTACTTCCAAAGACAATGACAAGAACCAAGGAGATGAGGTAGAGGAAGTGCCTACCTCTACCACCCATTTGTACAAAAATTTCGCCCTCATTTGTGCTCCCCCGCAGTCACTGCGACTTTGGAGGTGCACAAAATGAGTGTGACATTTACTGCTCCCAAGCACAGTGGGGGTTGCGTGGGTGTCCCCCGGTCTTCCTGAGTGCAGTAATAGGGGTCGGGGGTTGCGAGGGTGTCCCCGCTTACCATTTCAGAAAGCGGGGGATATGTAAGAAAAAAAAAAGAAAAGCACCATGCGGCGTCAGCTCCAATCCATGTTAGTGGGAGGAGTTGACACTGCAGGGATCTCAGAGTACGTGCTGCACTCTTGGTAAGTGGAGTGGGGGGTTAGGAGGGGTAATGCAGGACAGGGGAAGTGGTCACAGTGATCCATATGATCACTGTGCCACGCCGTAACTGGCGTCAGCATTTTGGCCATCACAGTTACGGGCGGCACAGTGATCACATAGATCCAGTGTGGCAGTTCATTAACACTGTTGGGAATGTACCAAAGGCTAAAGCTACCAAAGTGAAATGCACTGAGTGCAGCGTTGTACTCATTCGTGGACTACCTGGTCAGTACTCCTAGGTGACAACCTCCATGCACCGCCACACAAAATCCAGCCACTGCAATGCTCTCAGAAAGGTTGTTCCTTTATTAGCAAGTAGGAGGCTGTCTTCCTCCACCTCATCTTCCTCAACCAATACTGTGACCCCACAGCCTACTTCTCTGGGGCACAAAATCCCACTAGCTACCTTGCAAGCAATTAAAGAGGTTGTTGATCCATATCTTTTGAAGACAACAGTCCTCTGTATATGCTGCAACACACCACTCTGCAGAGTGGAGCAATTTTGAAGTGGTTTTGAAGCTGTAATCAAGGAGCATGACAAACATTGCCCCTACCTTAGATGTAACACATGTGCAACATCTTCCCCTCTCCACCGGTCAGTCCATATTAATGCTTGGTGCATCTTCCCTCATTTCCCTCCCCACCTTATGTTCTAAACTCTCCTGGAAAAATAAAAGGTTCCTTTAGGAACCACCTTCAACAGTTAGAACATAGAACTAAAAAAAAATAGACTCCATCTACTTTACATTTCTCCGTAAAGTAAATAGACTCACTAAGATTTTCCAACATGTCCATTAACATTTTGTTTCATGCTAACAGGAATAATGTGGTGTTCATCACACGTTCCAGGGACTGGAACAGGGGATAACGGCCCAGCATCCCAAGTTATCGGCCCAAGCGAAGCGAGGGGAGATAACAAGGGCCCTTCACTGTTATCCCCATTCCAGCCCCTGCAATGGGAAATGAAGGCCATTAGCATCCTGGGTTGCCAAAGCGTTGAGCTGTAGGAAGGAAAATACTTTTCCAAGATGGCCACCATTGAAAGGGAAGGCAGTGCTACATACAGAACCCCTCTTCCCTTTCCAAGGCTGCGTGCAGAAGGCAAAGAAAGAATCCTAGGACCATATTACCACAAGCATTTTTTTTTCCCTTTCAAACCTATCCCAATTTTCAAAAACGTTACCACATAGCCAGTCCCTGGTGGACATGACCACTTTAACCCCATTGGTCATCCCTCGTGGTCATGGGCAGTAGCGAGATTGTCCAGGTCAGGACCTTATGCCATAACCCGCACCATCTCACCACTGCCCATGGCCACAGGCTATACCTCAGTCACCAAAGGTATATCACAATTGTTTGTACCTACATTTTGACACTTGTCAAAAAAATACAACATGGACACATTTGCAAAACCATGCTTTCAGGTCCTTGGCAATGCTCCTTACATGAGTTTGCTGGAAATCCGCCCATGTTTTCTTTTGTCAAAAGTGTCAAAATGTACGTACATACAATAGTCCTCTAACTTAGCGCCCACTTGATAAAATCCATTCAGACTTTGCACAAACATTCAAGTTTGGGTCTTTAATCTTTCCGAAAACCTTTCTCCACATTTGTCAAACGACAACAATGTTATAAGCCATCTAAAAACATTGAGAACACCCTCTAATTTAGCCTCCACTTGACAATATCCCACCAAACTTTGAAAAAACATTTACGGATATACACCATTTACGGATTTACATCAAATTTACAAAACACCACTTTCAGGCCAAAGCCGTCGGTCATGCTGTACATTTGGTGAAAATCCGTCCGGCGGTTTGGGCTGTAGGCATGAGCACATTTATTTTTCCATTGTGTCTATGGGAAAAAACAAACATTTTGGGGTGAAGTTATAAGCCACCCAAAAAGTGTTCTGCCTATGGTTTGAGCAACTTAACCATAACTACAGGGCTGCTACCACAGGCCTTGTAATACAAACTGCTATAAAAAAAAAAAACAATTCCACTTTGTAATAACACAATACATTAAACAACTTTTCTAAAAACTTCCACACTACAAATAGAGGATCTTTAAACATTCAACAAATAACATTCAAAGTAAGCTAGTTTCATTTTTTAATTGAATTGGAATACTTTTTTAAAACATTGTGTGCGTCCTTCTTTTAGCCACCTAAACACATGAGAAGTATGAAACAGTAGATCTAAATCCTTCCCTAAAACTCATTAGTAATTAGATGACATTTACTTTACAATGTTTTATTGATTTTGTATCTAGATCCTACTGTTTACTTGTTTCATATGTAAACAATCATGGCCTTCTACACTCCCTAACACTCAAAATGATGTCGGAGGCCCATGTGAAGCCTGTATAGTCCGCCAACAGTGCAGAATTCCAGGTGTGGGATGGTTTAAAATAATTTTTATTGTTTTGCATTCAAAAAGGGTGGCTATTAAAAGAACATTTTCTGTGTTGGTGGCTTTTATTTAATTTTTAAATTTTTGGTTTTACAAACTGATCTAAGAAAACTTTTCACTGAATTTAATTATTTCTTCTCAATTTCACAAAAACAGCTTCAAAGCATTTTGAATGTTTTCCACAAACATCTGATTACCCACATAAGTTAGGTGGACTCCATCTGGCCTGAAAATGTTAGCCCTATCAAATTTAATGTTCTCATTATGAAATGATGTCATGCCAACATCTCAAACAAAAGCACACACAACTTAATTGACATTGCACCTTGCTTTTTCCGTTTGTGGACCAAACTAACTGGAACGCATCCTCATCTGTCTCTGGGCAATGCGTGAAAAATAAAATTGCATTCGGTAACATTTCCTGCAACTTTAAAAATGTCTCCTTCATTGGAAACTGCAATGAAATCCCATCACATCCCCCAACCTGTCCCTCCACAATGAACAATAATAATGTCCGGATGTTTCAATTCAACTATATATGCACAAAATGGGAGAAAGTCGACCCACTTCATGTCTCGCACTCCATACCAGAACACTTCCAATTCATGGAATCCAAGAATTTTGGCTATTCCACAATGCTCAGCATACACCTTCAACCAATGAACCCAAGAGTCCCCCAAAATTCAAACACTCTGCCTGCTGAAAGACATATAAAGGTCAACATGCGAGGAGGCGATATAGGGACGCTACTGCATCACATTGCACAGCGCTAGATCAATTCTTTGGATACAGTCCGGAGTGGTCTTAATGTTTCAGTAGAATGGAAAGCTCTAGTTACAAGAAAGTGAGTTTATTATAGTCAGAAGTATGGACTGCAGTTCCCATAGGAAATACCACTGAGAAAAGTGGCGATACATTTATCGAATGCATCTTTTCTGTGTGATGCATAATAATCTGAGATGCATAATAATCTGAAGTCAGACTGGTGTCATACATGATACGTGGAACTTTGAGTAGCTATAGGGTTAACTGTTGATAGTGAACAGCATAGCTATTGAACCAGGAGTTGGGATTGTGGATGTGATTCCACAATGAAGACACATAAAAAAGTCTTTCTTCAATGTATTTAGAAATATATTCAAATATTAGTCATAAATGCTACCCATCTCTGAATAAGGAGTCTTGAAAAATGTCCGCTTTCCATCCATTTTTAAGCATTTTTTAATACATCTTTTGTCATTTTCTTATTATTTTTATTGATCGAGAAAAAGCAACTTTAAATTATTCATTGCACCCTGTGACAGTCTGGCAGTTGGTTCCGCTGGTATTGGCATTATCTGATGAATGGGGCACAACAGGACATGGTAGTAGTGTTCAACGTAACAAGAGGGAAATTAGTCCTGTTTCTCTGCCCATGAATGACTAGGAGAGGGTAAGGAAAAGTCCTTTGTCTATGTTGATCCTGCATAGTGTATGGAGATGCAAGACTAATTCATTTGCCATACCAAACACCGAAAAATTTGATGAGTGGTTCTGAAAATATTGGTAAGCAGAAGGCCATGAAAATATTGAACATTGTGTGAACAACCTGTATTCCTGTCAAAATCTGGGCAAGTTCTGTAGAAAACATTTTTGCTGAAGTTTTGCCCGGGTGGCTGTAGGCCGAATTTTGGATGCAAGGTTGTTTGTGGATTTATTCTTTCGATTTGGAAGGAGGATTAGCTGTTTGTTGCCTGGTGTAGTATCACAAATGTATCTGGTGCAAAATTGATAATGAGTTAGTTGTCACAGAGTTTTTCTGAATTGATCAATGATGCTGGGGATACTCGAGATACAATAAAGGAGTAGCCTCTGACCCATGCATGTTTCCATAATGACGCAGTATAGAGTAATCGTAACACAGTTGGTTTGGTGAAATCGCTGACTCTGGTGATTGAGAATACAGAGGCATAATCAAATTGGTCCTTTCTTTATAGAAATTTCAGAATATACATTCACCCAGATAAGGAATTATCTGGGATTTATGACATGAAGATGGAAGGGAGTTATCCATCACTATGACAATCTACCCAGATGCAATATACTAGAGGGGTAAGCCCGTTTGAGAGATTTATTTTGTAGCTATCAAATGAGGATAAGATGTAGCAGATACAGATGGATTGTTCTGTTCCTATAGGATCCAGAGCCAGATGGTGCATGTCTGTTATTGGAGGTGATAGAAACATATTCATCCAGAGGGTGCTGGGAATTGTAAGCATTTTAAAAAAAAAAGTTTTTAAAAGATTGTTTGAAATATATACACTTAAGTGACTTGACTAGGGGAAGATGAGTTAGACTTTTTCCTCTGTTATTTCACAGGGCTTATCCAAACAAGTTTATAGGTGCCAGTGAAGGATTTAATCCAACACATCTGTCTTCATCTCTAGATTGGTAACATGGGGGTGAACAGGATGTTATGTGTTTACTCTTTAGAATTGCGCATGTGACATTAAGAGTCACCTTTGTGAAGAAATATGGATGACACAAGACCCTGATAGGTTTTTCTGTATGGCTTTTAGATTTGAAAATGGCTTATTCCAATACATGAAGGGCAGGACATCTTTATTTTTGCCCTGCGTCTAGAAGAAGGTCTTAAGAAAAATAAGGACATCAATTTCTGTTAAATTTGACCGAAACACATGTCGACGACCACATGAACAGTCAGGGAATTATAACCAGATTATATATGACACCTTAAACTAAGGACTGTGTCATAAACAGATGCTTGAAATTTCTGTAAACATTGGTGTAGTACTGGAGTATGACTAAACAGTGTATAGTAGGCCATAATGGTTTTATGTACGTATGAATGAGAGAATGAGGGATTGACAGTATTGATGCCTGAGATGTGAAAGAATTGTGATTTTGTCTTTATAACTGGAAGTATTGTTTTAATTAGGACATACAGTTATATGTTGATGCAATGAATTATTGAATAAAATGTGTACTAATTGAAATAACTATTAGTGTCATCCTGATCCACTGGTCCACCCTTTGTTCTGTATCTTGCTGAAAGACATTGCCATGCCCATTTCATTCCTCTCACAACTCCTACGAACAAAACACGTGTCCATCACGCACAGGAATCCTGATTGGCTGATCCCCAATGTCCGCCAACACCTCCGACTGTCTGCATCTCCACACTCCCCTTTCCATGCCAGGCAACCTCAAATGACCTGGGTGTGGCACATGCCGTGCGTGGACTACCGCAGTGACCAAAGATGTCACGGCCACTCAAAGGGGTGGGGGGAAAATTAAACACAATTCAAGTTATTTAATCTTTAGTGGTGGCTCTGAAAATAACCTTTTTTGGGGGGGTTGTTCACAAACACTTTTGTTTCCTTTTATGTAGAGTAGTACTGTACACTCTACATCTTCATTTACAATTTTATTACAGGAACAATTTCATTGCATTCCTAACATTGTATAGGAAAATTGCATTTCTGACATCTGTGAAGTGAACGCCATCTTGACAAAAACAATTCACACCATCAGAACTTATAATGGCATTCTCAAAATATGACATTCGTGTAGCATATAATAAAGCAGATGCAGCTTTATTGACAAGCTGCCTTGATTCTTCAATTTGTGGACTGAAAACGTGTGTTGGACATCTCCAAAAATTATTTTAGCGGCAGGAAACAGTTGCATTAGGCTTTTAAAGAAATTCTTTAGGGCAACGTACAAAGATACTGGAGTCAAAAACCCCAAACTGTCCCCTCCAAAATGTGCAATCACAATGTCTGGACATTTAAAGTGAGCCATACTCTCAAAGAATGAAAACCAATTTGCTCAGTTTTTAATGCCACAAACTGCATGCCTCAAAACCTCCACTTCTGCCAAACCAATATATCCAAAGATGCCATGATTTTCAGCATACACCTTCAATGATTGAATTGAAGAGTCCCCCAGAATTCACACAGTCTACCTTTCCAAACACATAGCCATAGCCATTGCCAGTGCTCTCATGACTCCTGCAAACAACACTTCTGCCGTCCTCTCTTCCTCTACATCATACTCAGCAAACCAGATTGGCTAATCCCCAAAGTGCCCTTTCCATGCCAGGCATCCATAAAAGCCCCGGATGTGCCACGTGTCATCCGCAGACTACCGCAGTGTCCATGGACCCATAACAAAGGAGAAGCTCTTCCATCCTTTCCACTTCCATGTTCTCTCCCTTCCACACCCATCCACCAATCACATCAAAAACATCTACACCTAATCGTGTCAACTCACTTAAACACTTCAGATGTACACTTGAACTCTCAGAGTACGTATCTCCTGTTAATGAAAGGCATCTGCATCAAAAACTACTGTGCAACTGTCCAAGATTTCTATCACAAAATTCAGCAAGATCTGCATCTAACAAAACATAGTAGATGTATACTTATATATTTTTTTTTAAAATGTCTTCAACGCTTTCACAAATATGTATTACACGGCCCACGGTAGCAGGCGTTTCGTTATGGTAAAGTTGCTAAACTCATAGCAAGAACACTTTTTGACGGCTTTTAACTTTGCTCCCCCTGGAGGAATCCTCACCAAACTTGGCAAAAAAAGTATATGGCCGGCTCTGAAATCTTTTGCCAAGTTGTGTGAGGTTTCCTGCAGGGGGGGCAAAATTATAGGGGTGTCCTAATGGGCAAAAATATTGCGCACGGCTACAGCCCAAATGGCTGGAGGGATTTGCACCAGACTTGCGGCAGGAGCGTGGGCTTGGACAGAAAGTATGCTTTTGTGAGTTTGGTGGGTATCTGATCAGTACTTTTGATGCAAATGACTAAAATGTATGTCTAAAAAAATTAGTGATATCTTGGTCCACTCTGCGGACCCATTTCCCTGTTCCCTCCACGGACCAAAGTCTCATTGGCCTGCGGTACGCCATGCTGTCGGTGAACAGTGGACGTCGCCGGTGGTTGGCTGGAGGGAAGTGTGCTGTGCGTCAAAGGTTTTGGGAAACATCGCCATGGTGTATATCGGAGGAGAGTGCACCCACGGAAGGATCTGGAAAATATACCGTACGCCATGTGTTGGTAGCAAGAAGGAAGGGAAAGGGTGGGGGAGTGAGATATGTGAATAGGTGGAATAAGACGGAGGAGTGGCTGCAGTATCTGTGCGTATTGTGCCAAATCGCAAGTACCTAGACAGGCAACTACTTTGTGTTGTGATTGGAGGCAGCTGTTGTAATGGCCCTATAGCTTGTGCCACAACCTGTTTGCACCGACCCCTTTCCATGGTGAGAGGTGGCAGGAGGTTTTCAGAAGGGGAAGGATTTGCACATGACATAGGTTGCGTAGGAGCGCAAGTGGCTATGCTGTGTGGATGGATGTGGTAGTTGGGCACATGGTGGCATGCATGAGTGCATGAAGTTGTGGTGGGTCTGATGAAGGGTTAGACTATTGGGTGCTTGGCCCAAGGCCGTAGGCCGCAGGGTATGAAGTTAAGAGCCTAAGCCTTCAGCACACCCACCGCAGAAATGCATGTCTTACTCTCCATTCGGTAGAGGGGGTGCTTCCATAGTGTGGCGTGTGCAGTTAGGTTGGAGTAGGGCCAATGTTGCGAACAATGTGTGGGTAGGTTGGCAGTGACGAAATACTTTGTGAATGGAAGGGGGTACGGCCATAGTATGTGAATGAAGGTGCACAGGGGTGCAGAGGACAATGGTCTCTTTATACATTATGGTAACAATTCAACGTTTTTGCTGCATAGCTCCATGGCGGTGCACAGGGTGGGTAGGAGTGCTGGTGGCAGTGGTGTGTATGTGGATTGTCGTACATGGTGCCATGGTAACATGCATGGTGGCATTACTTTGTGAGGTGATAGGAGGCAGCTGTCATAATGGACCGATAGCTTGTGCTGCAACCTGTTTGCACTGACCTCTTTCCGTGGTGAGTGGTGGCAGGTGATTTTCAGAAGGGGAGTGGTTTGCACATGACATAGGTTGGGTGGGAGCGTGAGTGGCTATGCTGTGTGGATGGATTGCGCTAGCTGGGCACATGGTGGCATGCATGGGTGCATGAAGTTGTAGTGGGTCTGATGAAGGGTTAGACTATTGGGTGCATGGCCCAAGGCCATAGGCGGCAGGGCATGCAGTTAAGAGCCTAAGCCTTCAGCACACCCACCGAAGCAATGCATGTCTTACTCTGCATTCGGTAGAGGGGGGTGCTTCCATAGTGTGATGTGTGCAGATAGGTTGGAGTAGGGCCAATGTTGCGAACAGTATGTGGGTAGGTTGGCAGTGAGAGAATACTTTGTGAATGGAAGTGGGTACGACCATAGTATGTGAATGAAGGTGCACAGGGGTGCAGAGGAAAATAGTCTCTTTCTACATTATGGTAACAATTCAACGTTTTTTCTGCATAGCTCCATGGCGGTGCACAGGGTGGGTAGGAGTGCTGGTGGCAGTGGTGTGTATGTGGATTGTCGTACATGGTGCCATGGTAACATGCATGGTGGCATTACTTTGTGAGGTGATAGGAGGCAGCTGTCATAATGGACCGATAGCTTGTGCCGCAACCTGTTTGCACTGACCTCTTTCCGTGGTGAGTGGTGGCAGGTGATTTTCAGAAGGGGAGTGGTTTGCACATGACATAGGTTGGGTGGGAGCGTGAGTGGCTATGCTGTGTGGATGGATTGCGCTAGCTGGGCACATGGTGGCATGCATGGTTGCATGAAGTTGTAGTGGGTCTGATGAAGGGTTAGACTATTGGGTGCATGGCCCAAGGCCATAGGCGGCAGGGCATGCAGTTAAGAGCCTAAGCCTTCAGCACACCCACCGAAGCAATGCATGTCTTACTCTGCATTCGGTAGAGGGGGGTGCTTCCATAGTGTGATGTGTGCAGATAGGTTGGAGTAGGGCCAATGTTGCGAACAGTATGTGGGTAGGTTGGCAGTGAGAGAATACTTTGTGAATGGAAGTGGGTACGACCATAGTATGTGAATGAAAGTACACAGGGGGGCAGGGGACAGTGGTTACTTTCTACATTATGGTAAAAATTCCACTTTTTCTCTGTATAGCTCCATGGCGGTGCACATTGTGGGTAGGAGTGCTGGTGAAGTGGTGTGTATGTGGATTGTCGTACTTAGTGCCATGGTGACATGCATGGTGGCATTGTGTGGTGGTTGTGTTCAAGACCTAGACTATTGGGTCCATGCCTGAAGGCCACAGGCCATAGGCCATGCACTCAAGAGCTTAGGGCTTGAGCACAAGCACTGCAGTAATGCATTGGTGACGCTGCATCAGTTAGAGGGTGGTGACTTTCACGGAATGGGTGAGGAGCACATTTTAGACACAATAGAGCAGCAGAAGTGAGCTGGCATGCGTGTACATTTGGCTGTGCAGGTGAGGTCACTGTTAAAACATGGTAAAGTGTTTATGTGTTGAAGAAGGTGCAGTGAAAGGTCACACAGTGGTGCGTATGTGCATAGTGGTAGTTGGTGACATGCTGACATGTATGGTTGCATTATGGTGCAGGGAATGTGTGCAAGGAGCAAACCCAGTGCAGCAATGCAGGTTTGACAGTGCATCTTGTACAGGGTGTTGAGCTTTGCAGACTGGGTGTGGAGCACATTGTAGACATGCTGCAGTAGCACAAGTGAGTTGAAAAGCGTTTATTGTGTCTTCCATGGTTGTGGTGATAGTTGCAACATGCTACAGTATTTGGTGTGCGGTAGGTTATGTTGCAGTGAGAAGGTGTGCAGTATGGCCATAGGGTGCAGTGTTTATATAATGGGAGTATGTAAGAGGGTATGGTTGAAGTGCATCTTATATGTGCTTGGTTAGTGTGCTCTTTGCAGATTTATTGAAGTAGACCCAATGTTGTGAAGCTGTTGTGCTTAGGTTGCCAGTGACGCAAGACTTTGTGAATGGCAGTGGGTAGGGTTGGTGCAGGCTGTGGTATGTTTGTGGATTCTGCTAATTATGACACCTTTTTGTGAATGGATGTTCTATGGTGTGGGGGAGTTGGGCAGAAGTGCCAGTACGTTTGTTACATGTTTGCATATTGTTAGCTGCCCACATGGTCGCATGCATGTATCCATAGTGTTGTGGTGGGTGTGGGCAAAGGCTGCACTGTTGTGTGCATGGCAAAAGGTGTGCTGGGTGCGCTGCAGGCTCTTTGGTGATGCTGCACTCGTGTATCGTCAGCAGAGGTTTCTGGTGGAGGGGTTTTGGAATGAAACAGAACGTGCACTGACAGTGTGTAACGGTAAATATGGAGTGGTGTACAGAAATGATAGTGTGCAATGCAGAGGTTTTGTATGTGATAGCTGCATGCTTGTTTGATAATTTGACATCATTCAATGAGGGAACACTGAAAAAATGCCACTGCAAAGGGAAGAAGTATTGTATCTGCTTCACTGGGCTGTGGCCCTCACTGTAGATGGGAAAGCGCTCGTGGCACATTCTGCCATTATGAGCATGGTGGCCATGGAAGTGGAATTGTGGGGAAAAGGCAATTAGGTGTTTAGGGTGTGGTTCACAGGAAGGGGCGGTACAATATCTTCCCAATACTGTGTCGTGAGGTTGGTGGAGATGTAGAGACACACAGTGCTTATCGTCGGTGATACCTTTATGCGCCATCTACACAGGTGTTCTGTGTAAAGAGGCATTGCTGGTAATTTCGGGTTGGAAGGAGTGGACGCTTTTTGGGGTTGTCAGGGTGTCAGTTTTGGCGGGATGGTTCAGCTTTGCAGATATGGGGCCTCTGTCACAAAGGTAGACTTTGTCATGGTGTACTATGGAAGTCTACATTTGGGTTATATGTCATGTGGACATTTAATCTGTCACCTGAAGAGGTTGCTGAATGCAGTGATGCCGATTTTTCCTACTGCAAAGGTCATTATCTCATGCATAACACCAAGAGGAGTATGGGCCCATGCCAGTGCAATTTGTCCCCAGCCAGAGGTCGGAAGGTGTTTTATAAACAGAAGAATGTGTGAATTTATGCAGACTGCTGGCATGTTCTCCACCCACTATGAGATCATGAGGTGGAAAAATATGCAGTGGTTAAGTAAAAATGACATTTCTGTGAGTGCCATTGGCTATGCCATTTTCTTTTACACTGTGCAAGAAGCATCGACCAGAAAGTGGTAAAAATGTGAGGAGAGGCAAACAGAAATGCACATAAAGAGAAAAAACAAAAAAGTTGCTTGCCCGCATGTAAAAATAAAAAAATAAAACGTTATACATCTAAGATGGAACACTCAATCCCCTACCCAATTTGATATTGCTTCCCCAGCCACCCCTGCATCCTCCACCCCCACCTCACTATCACGATAAGGTAGCAGATTCTACAGAACATTCAGGATTAGACATGCCACTTTCTGGGTGGCCATGTGGATGTATGTGGATTTAGAAATCAAGCATACTTTTACTGAAGTTTGCAGTGGACGTGCTTTGGAATGGCATGACACTTGTACTGTAAATGTGTAACGGTGCATTTGAAGTGTTGTACAGGAGTGACAGTGTTCGATGATGGCGGCTTTGATGTGATCGGTGGATGTGTGCGTCCCTATTTACGCGTAACCCAATGAGGTAAAGCTGCAGAGAAGATAGTGGAAAGGGAAGAAGGAATGCTCCAGTTTTACAGGGGTGCAGCCCTTGCGGTACTTTGGGAGGATTCTATGTGATTTCATCGACAGCCTTTTCATCGCAGGGTTTTTTGCGGTGGATTTTTTAAAAAAATAAAAACATTGATTCTTTTTTTGTTGGGGGGGGTTACCCGTCCAAACCCCCATCCGTTTAATAATTTTAATATTACCCTAGACACACACCAAATGTATTTAATTTTTAACCCCAAAAAATGTTTTTTTTGTTGAAAAAAAATTCACGCCAAAAAACCCTGCTATGAAAAGTCTGTCAATTAAATGACGGTATCCCCTTTGGGAGGCACACCTGCTAGAATATGCCCTTCAAAAAACATGTTGCCCAATTGGCATGGGACTGTGGGGATTGTCCAATCAGGTGATTAGGGTGTCACGCCGGCTCGGCCCATGTCGTAATTTGGGAAGCACACGTGCCACATTCTGTGCTTTTTGCCATGCTGGCCTATGGAAATGGGACTGTAGGAATTGTCCTAACATGTTCTCAAGTTGTGCGTCACAGGAAAGCACACCAATAGGAAGAAGGACTCCTCCTGCTTCACTGGGGCACGGACCTTGCACTAGTTTGGAAAGCGCATTTGACACATTCTGCCCTTCTAAGCATGCTAGGCAATGGGAATGTGACTGTCGGGATTATCCAATTAGTTGCTTAGGTTCCGCCTCACAGGAAGGGGCGGTAACAAATTCTTACTTTACTTTGTGTACTCAGACTGGTAGAAATGGAGAGACGCAGAGTGCTGTTACTGGGTGATGCCTTTGTGGTACATTTGCACAGGTATGCCCAGGAAAGAGACTTGCATGGCAATATCAGGTTGGAAGTAGTGGGGGCATTATGGTACACTGCCGATGTCTGCGATTTCAGCATTGTCATTGATCTTTGCAAAGAAGTGGTCACTTGTGTGCCTTTTCATGTTGTTGTGGTACAGCAGATCAGAATTTGGGATACGCACCTTGTTCATATGTTTTGCATCAACTCAAGTGATTGATGAAAGCAGTTAAGCGTTTTTTTCCTACTGGGAAAATTATATTCTCATGTATACCGCCAAGAAGAGGGTTGGACTGTTCTAATGCAGTTTGTTCACACCCAAAGGGTGGAAGGTGTATCATCAATGGAAAATGTTCTACTTTTTTGTGCAATTCTGTAATGTTCTTCTGCAACAATGACAGAATTGATCCTCAAAATGCTGATTTATTCCATGACAATGGCATTTCTTTGTCCATGATGCATTGAAGAGCTTACTATAAGAATGCGCCGAGTACAGAAAAAGAAAATTCTGAATAAAAAGTGAACATCTTTTTCTTATCCATACTACTAAGAAGAGTATGTGCCTGTTCTAATGCAGTTTGTTCACAGCGAGAGGGCGGAAGGTGTATTATCAATGGAAGCACATCTACTTTTTTGTATGATGCTGCAATATTCTTCTGCTACAATGACATCATTGATTCCAAAAATGAAGAATTATTCCATGACAATGGCATTTCTTTGTCCAATATTGGCAATGGTGTTTTGTTGTTCCATCTACAGGATGCAGCAAAGAGCTTACTGTAAGAATGGGCAGAGTGCAGAACAATTCAAATATCTATAAAAACCACAAAAAGAGTGTTTCCTTAAAAGCATCTAAAAAACAAAACCACAAAAGGCTCTTTTTATAGCCACCATTACATATGAAAACCGCTCTCCTGGTTGAAATGTATTCTGCCACGCCTGCACACAGCACGAAAAGTATGTGGATACCGCGTTACTTCCGGTATTCCACATGCCACATCAGCCCATTTGCAGAATGGTGATCATGGAAATGGAACTTTAGAAGCTAAGAGATTGTGCAATATGGCTTCTGGGTGTGGTGTGAGGAAGAATGTGTTGGAAGTGTAACGTTTGCAAAATAGTCACAATTAAATATTATAGCACTGTATATAATCTTGCTAGTAGGTAATTGCAATAGCTACTGCAAAGGGTGGGCAGGGACTTTGCCACTGCAAAGACTTTGATGCAAATGAAAGCCGTTGACTGCAACTCGGTCCCAATACCCACTGTGTTCCTTTCTTTTTGCCTGTGAACAAAGGGCCACTCTACAGGTTGTTATGAACAGTACACAACAGCGAATGTATATATCCAACTTTTGATGCACTAGTCCTAAACAGCTTGTACAATGGCGCTGCCATATGTCTGAATGTCTCACCATGGTTTATGTGTTCTCCCTGATATTGATCTGCAGCATATTGTATGACATGTATGCACCACACAACTGCTATTTGTACGTCTTCAAATATAGCAATCTTTGCATCAAAGTGAAAGTATTGTCACTTGATGGCATGACATTAGCCGTATCTGTAGCATTCCTGGAGATGAGTACAGTTTGCCAAATAGGAATGCTTTTCATCAGGAGACATGCAGTTTCATTAGGTAGAGCAACAAGACAGTTGTTCAGGAAGCTGCACGCAGCCACAGTACCATTCCAACCAGCACTGATAATTTTTGAGATCCGAAGATTTTGTTGTTTACTTAGCTGTGCTTACAGTTAACTGTCTGCGTGTTAGCAAGCAGCAACAGCGTTCATATTTTCCAGACTCACCACAGACTGTCATATGTGCAGTGCAATCTTTTACGCACCTGTACAAACGACAATGAGCACCTTGCCAGGTAACCTCATGGTGCTAAGTGCAGAGACGGTGTGTCAGTTTCATGGGTCATGGAAGGGCAAGCAGCTCATCAATCAAAGCAATGGGCCATTTAACATGCCCACTGTACACTGGAGCATCCCGCTCCTTGCTCCCAATCGGCCTCAAGCAGCCAGACGTGGCACAGCCATAAATTGGTAGCTGTGCAAAATGCAATCCGTAGGCAGCAGGACTGTTTGAAATGCTGTAGCCTGTCGCATGAATCGGTAGGGTTGGCGTAGGGGCGGCATTTCCCTGAGACAGAGGATGACATACACATACGTATAGCTGTGCAACCAACAGACATCCGGTGCCACAATTAATTAAAAGGGAATGAGAAGATGCAGACATGAGGCCAGTCCTGTAGTCCTGTGGACATTTCCATTGTGATTGGACATACGCTGGGCAGGCGCACTCTCAGTAGGAAACCTCAATTTTGCTTACCTGCAGGCATCTCAGCCAGCACTGTGCGCTACAGAGTCAAAATGCAATTACAGCACCAAAGCAACAAATACGCACACGCTCACAAAGAGTTTACATGTACACATTTAATTTCTAAGAAACATTGCCAGTATTAGGACAGGGTAGGGGTAGTAGTAATTGTTAAGCAATTGTTCACTGTTTACGTACAGGCTGTGTATGTTGCTTTTTACAGCGTCTCATTGATTTTGTGTGGCTATATGCTGTTGCGGAAGAGGTGCCGCTTCTGATGCATTCCTTCAATGTAAAGTATGTCCTGTTACACACAAACATATATGTGAAATGTACATAAAGCAATACATATTAACTACATTACTTTTTAGACTGTGCTGCTTGCCAATGCAGTTACTATAGTTTTGTTACTCATTTAGTGAAGAGGGACGTTCTCTTTCAGCCATTCTAGGGTGCTTGGCATTGTTGCGTAAAACAAAACAAATACCAAGGTTTGCTATTGTGATACACTACAGACATTCTGCAATCATAGGAGAGACTTCAGTGCAGTTACTTTGTGTACTGGGGCATTCCATTATGGTGCATACTCTATCCCTTTGGTCTGTTTGTTTCACAAGTGCAGACTTTGCACACTTAACTTACTTCATTCTCCTTGCAAAGTACATACATGGTGCTATTTGTACATGTTTATTCACTTTGGTAATTGGTAGCCGTATGCATGAGAACTCATGCTGGTTCTAGCAGTTTGAA